>NW_026061830.1:1720000-1998004 GCF_023897955.1 Schistocerca gregaria
ACTCTGTGATGTTCCTCACACATTTCCTTCAGTGTACAATTATAATGCATTAACAAATACAAATCTTTTTATAATACGTCACCGCTAAATTGATTTTGACTGAAATAGTTCCCCCAAACAAATTTCTCTAGCTGAAACTAGTTTTGTTTTAAAATTCAAACATATTCAGTAGTAAATTCTAGCTATGAGAAGGAAATTCTAGTTGTGACAAAGGCATTCAGTGTGAAAGAGTTTTAACTAGAAAGCAGGCAGCACATAACACCTGCTGTGCTGACCGGCCTACACGTCAGTGCCTGGAAGACCGCTTCTTACTCCTGACTTGTGGGCTGCCTCTCAAAGCAGTTTGCTGCTGTTCCCACACACCAGTCCTGCCGTGCAAATATATACCGAGCTATATACCGAGGACTTAGAAATACACTCGTCTGTATCTTCGAAAATATTACAGCCAGGGCATTGTGAGCCCCCCTACGTTGGTACTCTTAGAGCAAGGCCTTCTGTGTCAGATTTGGAACAATTCTGTCTCAAGAATCTGCTTCATATATATTGCCTCTCCCTGCCAATCCCTTCAGCCCACCCTTTCTGCCCATTTCCCTGTCCCCACTGTTACTACATCCATCTCTCTCTCTCTCCTCCTGCTCCTTTCTCCCCATCCATCTCCTCTTGCCCTACTCTCCCTACCCCTCTCCTCCCCACCTAGTCCTAATCATCTCTTCCTGCCCCCTCGACCTATCGATTCCCACTCCTATCCACCTCCTCTTTCCCCTTCCTCTATCCATCTCCTCCTCCAACTTTCTCTGTATTCCCTCATCCTGCCCCTCTATTTATCCCTCCAGCTCCCCTCTCTTTGTCCATTCCCTCTTTGTGTCTTAACCTTCCCCCAGTTGTGTCCATCCACAAATGTAGCCCCTGAACAACAGGCTGATGATGCAGGCTGATACTGCTATTGCAACATGTCTGTCACGCAGGGCAGTCTACATGTCTAGGGCTTAAAAATCTTTTTTTGCTTCCGACATGTTAGCTGCCTCTCAAGTCAAATAAAAAATTCAACACAAATGTCTTGCAGGACAGCCTACACATTAAGTGCTGGAGAACAAATACTTTTGTTTTGTCTAAGGTGCCCTGCACAGCAGGTTCATAAGACAGCCTGATACTACTCCCACATGACATACATGTCATGCATGGCAGTCTATTCATCAGGAAAGAAGAAAAATCGCATACTGCCCTATCTCCTTTCCTACTGGACTAAGGATGTTGTACACCCCATAGTGCTGATAATCCTGATGTTTATTGTTTGTGTGGAGTATTTGGTTGAAATCGATCGAGGGGTTTGGATAGAAATCCTGGACAAACAATACATACATACCACACTATTGCTGAATAATCACTGGAAGCAGTCACATCCATTAAATATCTAGGAGTATGTACACAGGGTGATCTGAAGTGGAATGATAACATAGAACTACTAGTGGCAAAGGTAGACGCCAAAGTGAGGTTCATTGGACGAATCCTCAAGAAATGTAATCTATAAACAAAGGAAGTAGCTTGCAAGATACTTCAATATTGTTCATCATTATGGGATCCATGGCAAACAGGACTGATAGAGAAGGTACAGAAGATCGAAAGAAGAGCAGCACTTTTCATTTAATAAGCACAAAAACATGGCAAAGATGCTTAGCCAACTCCAGTGGCATGTGCTGCAAGCAAGGTATTGTGCATCATGGTGTGGTTTACTGTTAAAATTTCAGAAGTGCACATTCCTAGAAGAGTCAACCAAAATATTGCTTCCTCCTATGAATATCTTGCAAAAGACTATGAAGATAAATGTGAAGATACTCGAGACCAAGCAGAGGCTTACCAGCAATTGTTCTTCCCTCTAAGCCATATTTGACTGGAATAGGAAAGTGGAGTGACACTGGTACAAAAAGTACCCTCTGTGACACACTGTAAGGTGGCTTGCGGAATATACAGGTTTGTGTTCTTCACAATGCTTCCTACAAAGACTGTGCATCACCGAGAATCGAACCTGGGTCCCTTCAGCTGGCATTCAACCACGCTGAGTTCCCATCTACCAGTTCCAACAATTTCCTGTTAAAGGTAATAATTGTGGTTTCTAAACAAAAGCTGTACCGTGAAGTTCACCTAGGAGGAGCAAAATGGTTCAAATGGCTCTCAGCACTATGGGACTTAACATGTGAGGTCATCAGTCCCCTATAACTTAGAACTACTTAAACCCAACTAACCTAAGGACATCACACACACCCATGCCCGAAGCAGGATTCGAACCTGCGACCGTAGCGGTCACGCGGTTCCGGACTGACACGCCTAGAACTGCTCGGCCACCGCGGCCGATTAGGAGGAGCAAGCAAGGCAGTGAGTAGTAGGGATCTGTGAGCATGTCTCTACGAATGTTTATGAGGTGACGAACCCAACAGAGGTAGCAGACCGAGACTGGGTATTGGGGAACGAGAGCGGGAGGAAGTGCTGCACTTGGAGTTAGCCTGATGTCGGCTGCCCAAGGGTATATTGGAGGGTGTGGTGAGAGGTGTTAATGCCACAGACGGTACACAGGACGGAAGAAGAGGATGGGAGTTCTACCTGGGGTGGTAGAATGTAGAGAGATGCCATCTGCATAGCTAGAGACATAGTTCTGAAGGTAACCCAGAATTGCTTTAAAAGTGACAGAATGGAGCTCTTTTTGGTAAAGGGCTGGACACTCTGCACTTTCTATTAATGCGACTAATATCCACAAGAACGTATGAAGTGTGATATTGAAACGTCGCAAAGTTTCAGCAACAACTTTAGTTAAAGTGAGGAAATGCTTGGCACTATAGTTACAGTGTAACACGGATTTAAATGTAATAAAAGGGCTTCACTACAAATTTATATTGATGTCTCCGTATTTGTACCTACTACTCCTTTCCTTGAAGTGTTTTCAGATAATTTGTGTTGTCACTGTTTTCCAGTGTGCTCTATTGCATTTATGTGGAAAATGTAAGTGAACAGAAGTGTTGTTAATTTAATTCCATTTATTGTTGTGCATTTTCTGGCGTTGATATCAGTATAGTTCACCGATCATTTGAATGGGTGCTGGGTCTTTGGGAAATGAGCAGTCAAAAGGGCCTTACATGTCACAATGAATTACTCTTTACTCACAGGATCAACACTTTATAGTGAGGCTGATGGTCCTAATTATTTGCAGTCATCAGTGTTGGGAGGATGAGTATTAAAGGGAGCCAAAAGCGAGCAGTTAATTTTATTTAGTTTGGAAAATAACAGGTGTTCCATTACATTCGGTGGCCCTGACAAAGGATCAGAATCATAGGGAAATCGAAGGGGAGAAAGTAAGTAAATACCTGTTTGGGTACACATTGGATTGAATGAACGGAGGAAAGAAGAAGAAATAGTGAGAAGGAAACAAAGAAGCTGTCAAAAATTAATGCAGACAAAAACGGAACGAATAAAATTGTTGGCATAGATGGCTATGGAGACGAAAGAGAGGAATAGAGTGAGGAAAGGAATAGGAACGACAGGGAACAGGGAGTGGAAAGGAAAAGGACAGAGAGGACGGCAGACAAAGAAAATGGAGGTAACAGATCACAGAAGCAGACTGTCAGAGAAAGACAGGGAAGATGGCTGAGAAAGAATGCTAGAATAACGAACAGGAGGGAGAAAGACTGTAAGTAGGCTGTTTAGGTTTTCTTGTTGGTAACGCCACATAGCGCTCGGTATGAAAAAATCACTGGCTGTGCCGTGTGCAATCTGTGTTTAGTCTGCATTGTTGTCTGCCATTGTAGTGTTGGGCAGAGGCAGCTGGATGCTAACAGCGCTTAGCGTTGCGCAGTTGGAGGTGAGCCGCCAGCAGTGGTGGACGTGTTGAGAGAGATGGCGGAGTTTTGTAATTTGTAAGACTGGATGTCATGAACCACCATATATATTTTGACTATTAAGGTAAATACACTGTTTGTTCTCTATTAAAATCTTTCATTTGCTAACTATACCTATCAGTAGTTAGTGCCTTCCGTAGTTAGAATCTTTTATTTAGCTAGCAGTAGTGGTGCTCGCTGTATTGCAGTAGTTCGAGTAACGAAGATTTTTTGTGAGGTAAGTGATTTGTGAAAGGTATAGGTTAATGTTAGTCAGGGCCATTCTTTTGTAGGGATTATTGAAAGTCAGATTGCGTTGCGCTAAAAATATTGTGTGTCAGATTAAGCGCAGTCGTGTATAAATTGTTCTAAGGGGACGTTTCATATGTCGACCCTTAGCCAAGGATACCTCACTGGAATCTTCTGATTTTTTTCTTGTAGTTTGTGTAATTAGTGTAGCTTTTGTTTATTGCTAGCGCGTAATCATAGAATTTCCTTTGTAGTTGCAGTCTTTCATTGTTGTACAGTAAAACAGTTGTGGCATGCATGTAGTTTTGCACAAAGTATTTCGCAGCTGCGCTTGCAATTAACTAGATATTATTTTCAGTGATATTTTAATGTGTTCTCTTATTTTTGCTTTTCAAATTGTGCTTTTTTTGTGTTGTCGTGTGAAATATTGTGACAATAATGGCGTGTGAAAAACGTAATACGAGGCTCCAAAGTAAACTGAGAAATGACAGTGAAGACGAAAGCAGTGTGATAGCGCCACCATGTAATGAATTAGCTAATGTTCAAAGTAGTAATTTGGTAATTGTGCATAGGGAAATGGAGCGGGTTGCAAATAATGGTGTAGGCAGTGAAACAATTAGTGAACAGGAAAGCGTTATCGATCGATCGGTCGGCAACAGTTCGCCTCAGGATTCCGAAATGACAGGACACAATATTGCAAATACTGTACATTCAGGTTTTGCGTCCTCACCGTTTTCTCAAATAAGTCAAGACACATTTTCTGTTTTTCAAACTGCGAATATTGCCGGTGCAAATGCATTGCCGAATAGGACTAAGGAACATGTTTCAGACACCAGTGCATTGTTATTACAGTTAATGTAACAAATGGGACAAAAGCTTCAAAAGTTAGACACAATGGAACAAAATCTTCAAAAGTTAGACACAATGGAACAAAATCAGAGACAAACACAGCAAAAGCTTCAAAAGTTAGACACAATGGAACAAAAGCTTCAAAAGTTAGACACCACGCTTGAACAAACACGTGAAGATTTAACTAATAAGTTACATAACATTGAATCGAAATGTCAAAAAGTCTGTAATGACGTAAAAATACAAATTTGTGAGCATTTCCAACCTATTTTTTCGCGGCATGAAAATGCATTACAGAATCACGAAGCAGCCATAAAAGAACTGCAAACTATTGTTCATGAAAATCATGAGACCTTGCAAGCTAAAATTGACTCAGTTGCATCTACCGATTCGGTTACGCAACTTGCAAAAACTCAAGCGAACTTAAAGGACACAGTAGATACTCTGAAAATTGGTTCAGAAAGACACACAGAGGAAATAATTTCACTGTCGGATAAAGTAGCCGAACTTTCAGATCAGTTCACTCACTTATCTACGAAGGTAGATGATGATCTGAATGACACAGTACCTGTAGCCTTCACTGACACTGAAGAGTATGAACAAATTAGGAAATTCAAACAGAATCAAAATCAAATCAATACACAGTACAAAAGAGAAATGCGGGAAGTACAAGATCAGTTGGCTCAAGTAATACAAGAATTACATATTTCAGAGGACACTCGCGCCCCAGTATGGGAAGAGGGACATAGCAATACAGAACAACCACAAAATAATAACACAGGGCATTTCCGAAATCATGAAAGTAATTGGCAAAGTACACCGAATTTTGAGATGGAACCGCCGAAACGACGTAACAATGACCGATATGCGACCCGCCGACACGATGATTTTGACTATAAGCTGTTCATTACTACACGTAAATTCAAAACATTTAAGAATTCTGGCAACGACATTCATCCACAAGCGTGGCTCCATCAATTCTCTCATTGTTTTCCTCCCAACTGGTCACTAGAGCACAGATTAGAATTTATGTGTGGCTATTTAGAGAATGAACCAGCTGTAAGAATGCGATCGGTCATTCACGATTGCCACAGTGAAGGAGAATTTTACCATGCCTTCCTCTCAGCATATTGGTCCCAAGCCACACAAGACCGAGTAAAACATAGCATCATAATGATGAAACATTTCGAACAATCTGAATTTTCCAGTCTTGTCAAATATTTTGAAGACATGTTACATAAGAATCAGTATCTTTCAAACCCATACAGCCCCTCAGAACTCATCCGCATTTGCTTAATCAAATTACCTGAACATTTACGACAGATTATTTTAGCAGGACGATGCAAAGACGACATTGAAGCTTTTCAGGGACTGTTACAAGAACTGGAAATTGACACTGACAATCGCGGAACGCGAAAACAGGAGCACAACACTTACAGGTCACACCTGTCACAATTCCGCGATGACAGAAATAATACACGACAAGGCTATTCGTACAACGTAAATCGTGACCAAAACGGACACCACCCATATGACAACCGTTGGCAGAGTAGTAATTATTACAGGGAAAGATCACCTCTCCGCGGTAATGACTATCACAGAGACAATCAGAGAAACAGACAATATGGAAACCCAAATAATTATTATCAAGGGAGACGGAATAACTTAAGACGCAACGGTCCAGCGCGCAGTTACGATTCAGGGAGAAATTCTCCACCATGTGACTGACAAGAAAGAAACTATGGAATCTACCGACATGACGACACACGATATGATCGTAACGACAGACCTGAATTGCAGCAGAACTGGCGGGATTCAAACAGAGCAGGGCCCTCTCAACAAGGTGAATTTGTAGAAGTTAGGTCTCCTAATCCCAATAACGGCGAGCGCCAACAAAGAGACAGACAATGACTCACACCGCAGGCAGCCGCGTGCGCCGGCTGGCTCAGAGAAAATTAACAGACGCTAACCTTGAGAAAAATTCCAGTATTATTTACTGACGTTTACCGCATGATAATTACGTTCAAGTTGAAACTCTGAGTACTAGGAAGAGTAAACGTTTACATCACAATTCACATGTAAAACCGTTTATTGAAAGATAATCTGCTTTTTAACTTAGTCTTTGCCATAAAACTTTTCACTTCACGCCACTAGTACAATCTGTCACACTGAGAAACTATTAACATCCAACAATGATTTGAAGTTAACTATCCAGTCTAGAACCTAGGGAACATTTTTAAACAGAAATTACGAATGCATTGTTATAGTGAACAGACGACACAGTGTTGTTATTTGTACATTCTTGCTTGTTAGTTGCACGATTACGTAACGACTATAAGGCTTACATACTTAGAACATATACTGTTAATGAGGTTTTAATGCAACATTTTGGTTTACTTGAAAATAAATTCTGGATTTAAAGTTCTTTCTGTGAGATTAAAGATGACTTAGCATTTGGTTTCTTTGATAGCTACACGATTATATCACGACGCTACTAATATGTGACATGATTTACATTGTTGCTTTTGCGGTGTATCTGTTTTATATCTGCACAGTTTTTCTGTATTATTCTGGAAAGTAAAACATGTTTTAGTAGTAACGTTTGTGGTATAGCTACAATGAGACAGCCTTTTCTGTAGCACAACAATACGTTACAGTACAGTACTTACTTCATCACAGCAATAAGCGTAGTAATACGATATCTATACGCAAAGCACTTTACTTTTATTTATCATGAGGTAAGTACATTGACTTCTGCAGAACGTAGCTTTCGGAGGACAATAACTACGACACTTCCACAGAGATTGTCTTACAGCAAGACGCACATTTAGCGCTACAGGACACGCATTAAACTATTTATTTTTCAACATATTTGAATTACAAAGAAAGTTTTCCGTGATACATTTCATTCCATTGCTGTAATCTGTAACACCTGAGGATATAATTACATTAATCCTCAGGGGGGTACACGCTTACTTTGTGTACCATGTGTTTGGCAAGCACAAGGAGCCCTAGCTAATATGGTATTTGTTTATACAACTTTACACATCGGTACCATATTTCTGTAACACATAAATTACACAGCTATCTGATCGTTTAACTGAGAGAAACAAACATTTCTTATACTACATCAGTGACAGATGTTTACGTAATTACACAGTTGGATAACTTCACACTTACGAAATTGTATTTTTTTCTGTACTTTGTGAACTGTTCATATTTTTTAGGAACCATTGTGATACTATGAGAGCTTTTAATGACATATTTGGTATGGGATCACGATTTTTAAAGTACGGTTGAGGTAGATGACACTTTTGACATGAGCAGAAAATTTTTATTAGGTTTTGAAATTATTGGAGGAAGCTACGACGATTTAGAGAGTTCACTGAGGTGTTATGATGTTATTATTACGACGACGATGTGAATTATGCTGCTGAAGTATGTTTAAGCTGATGCTATATGAGTTATTTGGTTATGCTACGTATCTGTTATGATGAAATATTGAAGAAGTGTCGACGAATATATATGGGTGTAATAAGGTAAGAAATAATGATTAGTGGTTAGGGACTATGATTTGTGAAAAAGGATGTTGGAAACCGAGAATCGTACTTTAAGAGTTAAGAAATGAGTGTATATGCGTGAATGTATCACTATGCTGGCAAAAATTTTTGGACACAATTATATTTAAATGATTTTATTTCTACAGATTTGTAACGCAAATTCTTGACCTGTGAATTTTTTTTTATATGAGACTGCCACTGTAGCGGAAACTGGTGTCGTAAATATTTCGATAAGACAGTTAAGTGACCACCTGCATGTAATACTTCGTGGGCACCCAGTTGCGCGACAACCACCTGACAAAAGAAAGCCATTAGTGTGTGCCTGTCAGACGCACAGGTGGAAAAAAAAGAGGCCATTACCCTCGCTATTGAGATTACTTTGTAGAAAGCATCGCAAATACTACACGCCCAAACTTGAAAACATATGATGACACTGTGGAGCTCTTAATTTATGATATTTACTAAAATGCCTAACGAAACGATGAGAAATATTACACGGCTATTGTCTTGCTAGTTGAGAGAAATGCCATATGGATTGCTTTATATATTTATTTACTCATTTTGTTTAATATCTAGTTTCTTTTTGCAACGCAGCATTGTTTAAATTAAAATGTAATACATGTACTAATATAACTACTTTCTGTCTACAGACCCAGTAAAGAATCATTTTATGATGTACTTCCTTAGAAAAGAGAGCACAAATAGACATTTCCCTTCACAGGACTTACAAAAATAATTTTTTTAATGATTTGGTAACTTATCTTCTAGCGTATGTTCTAGTGATGCAACACTCTTGTGTTAAGATGTGACATAGGTATTACACATTTTTACTGTAATATTTTTTCTGTTTCAGCTTTGTCATGTTTAGATATAAATTATTACATTTATTGCTGCTCGCTATGCTTACTTGCATTTTTTTTGTCATTGCTGTTTGTATTAATTGTTTTGTGCCGCTGCTTTGCCTCGTCCCTTAGTTTAGCATCTGAGCTCAGTAGATTTAAGTTAGCTTAAGAGGGGGTAGACTATATAAGAAACTAAATATGATGATTTGGAAGAAATGCATTGAGAAGCTATGAGAAAATGGTTTGGCTATAAGAGATGGTCTGGCCAAAAAAGTAGTGTACAGTGGAGAAAAACTATTTTTGAAAGAGGATGTGAGCAAAATACAGAAAGCATGCTTGGATAGGATATTTTTGGTGGAAACAAATGTTGAGATATGACGAAAGATCTACAGAATGAAGTTTGGGTTATACTGCAGTCCCAAACGTTACACTGAAAACAAACCCCGTCCTTTCCTTTTGTGTTATCCCACTATGTGTTTGTGTACCCTTGTGTATTTATGTTCTTCCTGTCTTTATATGTTCATCTGATAAGACTTATGTTGTAGAATTTTCTAATATTCAGCTACATTCACTATGATGAGGAATACTGTTATCCTCAAATATAATTTGCATTAATAATATGTCGTTTTCTTTGTAAATATGTTTAGAAATTATTTATTCTGTTCTGTTTTAATGCTCATGTGTGAAGTTGATGTTTCAAAACTTATTCTGATCTTTTATGTATGTACTTATGTCGTAATTTTTGTAACACTGATGTATTTGCTATTTCGATTCTTTTGTAAATCCTATACTACTGCAAATGTTATCTGTATTGTTATGTTCTTTAAAGATGTATTTTGTACCTTTGTTATTGCATTCTTGTGTTATAAAATTGTAATTGACACCAATTCATCAAATTAAGTAACTTGTAAATTACATTTCACTGCACACGTTTCTGTTGGTCATAGTATATGGACAATATGTGAGAAGTAGGGACTGATAGTGTTTGCACATGTGTTAATAACTCAGCAAGGGACTGGTTAACAGCATTACTGGTTCTAAGGACAATTCCAAAAACTTTGTGAGTGGACAAGTGGTGGGTTATGGACTTGCTATGTTATCCGCAAGACTCTTCAATGGTGACTGTGCGCCTGCACAGTCAAACAGATGGCTGCTGGCCATCTCTACAAGGACTACAGTGGGTCTACACCTTTGACGACCCACCGGTACCATTATTTCTACAGTGACTGCAATGGGTCTGCACCTCTGGTGGCCCACCAATACCGTAATCTCTACCAGGACTACAAGTGGTCTACTCTGTGATGACCTACCTACCAATATTCTTCAAAACTTCGACTGACTCTGCTGTGGGTTTGCTCTGTTGTGGCCCATTACCTGTCTGCATGTCAAGAGTCAGCACTGTCTTTCGTTGGAAGGACAACACTACTTCTTCAAGACTGCTTAGAAATCCACTACTTCCAAGTGCGATTTCTTTTATTGCTCAGACTTTGAAAAAAACATTGCAATTTTACTGTGATGAACGGTCAGGACTGTCTTTATGGACTGTGAGAAAATTTTAGCTTCTGACCAACATTGTATCAATAAGTGTGTGTATTTGATATCTTTGTTATAGTAATTATGAAAAATTTTATCAAATCATTATTGGCCACTGCCCAAAACAATTTGTAAAAATTTTTTGTGGGGAGCATGGGGGCTATGTAAGTAGGCTGTTTAGGTTTTCTTGTTGGTAACGCCACATAGCGCTCGGTATGAAAAAATAACTGGCTGTGCCGTGTGCAATCTGTGTTTAGTCTGCATTGTTGTCTGCCATTGTAGTGTTGGGCAGAGGCAGCTGGATGCTAACAGCGCGTAGCGTTGCGCAGTTGGAGGTGAGCCGCCAGCAGTGGTGGACGTGGGGAGAGAGATGGCGGAGTTTTGTAATTTGTAAGACTGGATGTCATGAACCACCATATATATTTTGACTATTAAGGTAAATACACTGTTTGTTCTCTATTAAAATCCTTCATTTGCTAACTATACCTATCAGTAGTTAGTGCCTTCCGTAGTTAGAATCTTTTATTTAGCTGGCAGTAGTGGTGCTCGCTGTATTGCAGTAGTTCGAGTAACGAAGATTTTTTGTGAGGTAAGTGATTTGTGAAAGGTATAGGTTAATGTTAGTCAGGACCATTCTTTTGTAGGGATTATTGAAAGTCAGATTGCGTTGCGCTAAAAATATTGTGTGTCAGATTAAGCACAGTCGTGTATAAATTGTTCTAAGGGGACGTTTCAAGACAGAGATGGCAATCAAATCAAAGTAGGGCCGGAAGCATGCAAGAAAAAACTGAGACAACAACTATGACAGGAAGTAGGAGAGATAGGAGGCGAATTAAAGAGACTGAGCGGAGAACTGAGGACATGCATAAAAAGTGGACTAAAGTAGTGGAATATGATAAACTTAGGGAACTACGAAGTACATAAAATTGAAAAAAATAAGTCATGTCTGGAAGCTGAAAATACAATGGTTGTGTGTTGAGGCATGATCAGTAGGCTAAACAAGAACGAAAGTTTTTCATGGGAAAGACTACTGCATCCAATCAAATTGCTCCAGTAATTTCAGATGCTGTACGAGATGGAGGAATGCTAGACAGAGAAATAATACGCTGCACTGTAACAAGACTGACAGTAGAAGCTAAACGAAGGCCACCTGCCAAAGTAAAGAAAAAAATTAATTTAAGAAATAATTCGAGGAGCAATTCCAGTCACAGTCCAAATAGCTACTCTGTAGGTGAAACATGCATATTTGCAAATGCTAAAATTCCTGTCTGAGGATGGAAATGCGGTTTTTTCTGCAAATGGTCCAGAGAGCTAGCTGCTTGGATGAAGCACAGGAGGGAAAAGATTTTGTTTTCACCATGAGAGCTTGCAGGGCACTCTCACTTCTTATTCGGTGTCATGTCTCTTCATGTTCTTAGGGAAGATGATCTTCGTTGCAGTTTGACTTCATACATCACGACGAAACGGTGGGCAGTAGTTAATACTCTGGCTTGCATACTCTAGGGAAGCAATAACGGTAAGCTTTACCTGTATTCAAAGGAATAGGGTGCCGATTTAAACGACTGCAATAAAAGAAAGGCGACGGTGGGGAAAGGAAAGCGCGTTTTTCACGCGGAACCTGAGCGGAAACATTTCCGCGGTCTCACTCCGTAGGCAGCCGCGGCCAGGCAGACTGAGTGGCCGGCAGTAGAGCAGAGGAAGCCGGCGCGACAGCCGCGTGGGGCAGCTCAGTGGCGCCCAGGCGCCCACACTCTCTAACGAGTTTATGGCCGTTCTTTGGAAACTTCGAGGTAACGAGCTTTTTATGGAGGCGTGTGGTTCCATCCTGGTCTTGTTGTTAGCAAAAGACATGGCGTAAAGAGGCTGCGAAGCTGAATTTTTTTTCCTTTTCTCCAAATTAACTTTAAAGACGCTGACCGGTCAAATCGGTGTATGCAGAGCAAGGGGCACCTCCGAATGCCGCGCTCCAGCTCGTGATTGGCTTGTGCTAAACTGGGCGAAGTCTAAGATGTAAATGGGCTTTTGTAACCGAGATAAGGAGGAAAGCGGACAGAAAGAGAAGATCCCTCTTGTACAGACGCTTCGCTAGTAGAGAACTGCGGGCCTGTACGTAAACGGTGAGACTTGTGTCCTTTGTTAGTGTGCCACATAGAGCCGGTGTCAGTCACCTTCTGAGCCATCAGAGTGAAAGTGTTGTTTATAAAAAATCTCTATTTGAACTAGACTGAACTGCATGTGACTGCTTTAGTCTTGAATAAAACTTGCATCTGACTGCGTATTTAACTGAACTGAACTTCATCTGACTGCATGAAAATATTGTTGCAAAATTAATACTCAAAATACGCATCTGACTGCATGACAGTTTAGTGGTAAAAGTAAACGAAAGTGACCAACCTGCATCCGCCTGCCCTGCGTCTGTGGACTTGGCTCGTGCACTCCTTCCCGCTTAGCCGATAATAAAACATATATGCAACTCCGCCGTAGTGCAATGGCATAAAATTGTCGTTCTAGATAACTTTACTCATTTTGGCGCTGTTTGTTACTTAATAAAAATTCTGTCCTGATCTGAATAATTTGCCAACTGTGCAATGGCATATAGATTATTTTACTCTGATAAATGAAATTATTAGCTTTACTGTAATGTACCTTTTGGTTCAGTGCAAGCACAGAATGCGGAGAACGACATAAGGTGTGAGATGAAACTCTAATTTTATCTAAAAATATTTATTGTTCAAACTTTTAAGGCACATGTGAAAAACTAAAAAAAACTTCTATAGCATGGATTTACCAGAAAGTTTCACAAAACGCTTATTGCATCAACAATGGGATTTCTATCTAGCTTTTAGACATTATTTAACCAAAGGAAATCTATTTTATTAATTATTCTTTCTAGTTTCTCCAGGTATGTGCCGAGTTTCACTCAATATATAGCTTATCATGTGCGTGGCGCCAATTCTTACTTTGATGCTGTCACGACCCGGCTGCCTCCTGCAGGCATCTAGCTCCGACTCGAAACACGTCTGCTGTCTGTGCGCATCTCCTCACCACTACTCAAACTCTTACCGCATGCACCTAGCTCTGTTAGCTATCAAAGATCTTACTTGCGGTTGGGAACTATCGACATTTTTCACTGGCTCCATCCTGATCGACTCTCAGCACATACCTTTCAAGAGGTACTGCTTCTAGCATCAGGCACACAACGAGTGATGCGTGAGTGTACTTATTTGTCTTGAGGCGGCCGTCTAAACATTTGACATATTCTGTCACTCGCAGTCGTGGCAGACCAGCCGACGGGTCCACCTGCACACTGGAATGCATCGGGGTAGGCCTCATAGGGAAGTACCTGCGTCCCTAATTACCCGAACGCTTGACCGCGCCATTAGTAAGAGACTGCGGCCGTCAGTGACTCCAGTCGCCGAACGCTTCGTGGCGTGACGCCCCGACCACCAGAAGGGTCAAGTATTCGCTGCTACAGCGTAGGGCTCCAACATATGTTTCTCAGCACCCTGTTCTTTCGAACCATATTTTTCTTTTATTGGAATGGTAGAGTACAGATGCTCGATCGTGGGGTAGTTGTTGTCCCATACCTCGCATTCACGTGTATCAAGTCAGATAGAGCCATTAGTGTTCCGATTAGTGTCGTGTTTCGCTCCATAGCTGATAACTTTGTCCACCATAGACCCCATGTTAGCGATAGCTTCTGTCAAATAAAGATGTTTGTGTGACTTTTCTCTAGTCATTTTTTGTCTTGTTATGTTGAGATTGAATAAATCTGTTGTCATGTACATCACAACTTCTCCTGTGTTCTGATTACATTACCGTGCCATTCTTATTAAAGTCTAGATTCTAAAGGAGAGTAGCAAGCTTGCAACCATACTGCAAAATTTTTCCATCTAGACCCAGGTATTAGCATTGACAGTAAAAGATCATTGGAAGGGGCTTTCCCTTTTCTTGAGAATACAGACTCTTTGAAGAGGCAGGCAGCTGAAAGAAAAACGGAAGAGTCAGAAATGGAAAGTGGTCGCCTAATATGAGAGCTACCTGCGTAGAAAGCAAAGATCACAGAAAGGAGCCAAGACAAGAAAGATAAGGATCAAATGCAAGAATTCGGCTGGGAAAATATGTGTGTCCGTATCCCAGAAATTAATATTTGTCTTCACGCCTTATGGCTTGAGAACGGCTGAGGAGATGCTAATAGAACCAGTGAAGGATATAGTAGAGCGACAGTGGTATAATCCAGAAATCAAGATTAAAGTAGCTGGGGAAAAAATCGAATACCTTATGGCTTGGGATTCAGCAGTTCTGTAATCTTGGCGAAATGGTGAAATAAAGGCGGGGAACGGAAAGGGTAGACGTGTTCCCTGTTCCCATAAACCATATTGTTAATGCTTTGGCTTACTAGACAGCGAAGGTCACTGGGCAAGTGTTTTGTCAAGTAGAAGTGGGAGGAGTAACGTGGGATATGGATCTTCTGGTTATAGACGTTTTACCTTCCCCAGTTATTTTAGGCACTGACTGGATGATCAATGCGACAGTGGGCCTTGTCTTCAGGAGAGATGGGTTAAATTTGAAAGATAAACAAGTTCAGTTCTTAGAACTGAAACAGAAGGTACTGAAGCTGTCCCACTGGACGATCTAGAAGTTACCCACAACCATTTTGCACAGAAAAAAAGGAATATGATGGACAATTAGCTAGAAGAAGTTTTCTGATTAGCATTGGTCCATAGAAAGCTATTCTTGTACCGCCTAGGAGGCTTAAGGAGTGCCACTTGCAAAAAAAAAAGCATGACAAGATCTGTTATAGTGCAAAGAAGCAGCTACCAAGGTTACCAAACAGATGGAAGTCTGAGATGTCATAGAAAAGAACAGTGGGCCCTATTTAAATCGACGAGTCACAGAAGACAAAGGGAATGGTGAGATGTGATCATTCCTTGATGCTAGGACACTGAACAGATACCTATACACAGAGCACAAGATATGACAGAAACACTACAGAAGTTGAATGGAGCCAAGTTCTGCTCTTCAATGTGATTAAGCTTAGGTTACTGGCAAGTTAGTCTAAACAAGGAATCAAGATTCCAAACAGTGTCTACTTTCGAAGGAAGAGCCTATCAAATTACTGTCCTCTCATTTGGACGAAACTTATCTACTGAATTATGTACTGGGTGAACTAAGAAAATCTGTATGTTATTATGTAGACGATGTCCAAGTGGCAGCAGCCATGTGAATATGCCTGCTAGTGCTCGTCCTGATCCAGAGTCATTGACAAATTCGCCCCCTCCTAGGAACAGAAATCAACTCCAGAGTTTTCTATTAATTTCAACTGTAAATTCATAAACGTGTTGGATTTCACCGATCTGGACCCAACTGGGCTGCTGAAGATGAACTAAAATGGTCGTGATGAGCTAATTGGTAATTTGTATTGGAGGATACAAAGGCTGGACTGATGCACCAACTTCTTCCGTATCACTTAGATTTCTATGTGCCTGTTTGTTTAGGCTACCCGTAAATTGCAGCCTAGAGCGTTAATGAGATGAGCTTTCATGCTGCAAGACTTCAAGACAGTGTACTGCCCTGGTTAGGAAACATGGTCGACTATGTTCTGTCATATCTACCACCAGCTGCTGATGAAAAATCAGCTACGTGCAAATGAGATGACAAGAGAGTGTGCATTGGTCTTTTGACCCAATCATCAGTACAGAAGCGAATTAAGGGAAACTGTTTAGCTTACCTGAGGAGCGGAATCCAAAGTAGGGGAAGTTTCGAGAGATACTTATACAACGAATTGTAGTGGATAATGTGAGTGAGAGTACCCAGGTGTCCCCGTCACAGGTCCCACCCAAGTGACAACGAATGGAAGGGATGCCTGCCTACGCTAGTGTGGAGAACACTTCAGAAATATGGCCATTTCGTTGCTAGAACAATTGCTAAAATTTTATCGAAGCCAGCATATGTAAATGACGCATGTTGAAAATCCTGGTGGGATGTGAAGTTCGCCTGTAAACAAAACCAACCAACCTAAAGGAATGGGCGAGGGAGAAATGCAAAGTATTTCCACAAAGGAAGTGTTTCAGTTGGTGTTCGTGTGGAATTAAAGGGGTCTCTCCCATGGGGAAAAGGCAGGACGAGTAATTTTCTTGAAATTGGTTTAACTGCACCTCTTGCACTGTGCAACAATTGGCGCGGTCACTAACTGTGTGACAGAAAAATACTGTCAGAGAGTGAGGCAACTGCAGGCGGTGTTTCCTGATAATCGTTCCAATTCGTAAGCCGAGTGAGGAAGACAAGAAACCGTTGTGGAGGCACCAGACTGTACTCAGTCCTCAAAATATCTTCATTAGTGTTATTTTAGGCTGAAGTTGTAAAAGATGATGGGCCAACAATTTCAAATAACTTCATCACATTTCCTTTTCTTTCGTTCTTAACATTTCCAGTATTATTTTATGTTTAAAAAATCGTCCCCTACAGTTTTACGTCTCATAGTTGGTATTTTATTTTCTCTCTTAAGTTGTTTTTGAATGGAAAATAGGTAATTGTGTTTTTTGAGAGACACCGCTTCTCTTTCGACTGTCCTTCTAGCTTTCAATTTGAGGCAGCGGCAGAATTGCGCGAGTCGCTGCAGCACAGTTACTGCTCTATAAACTTTTATTTTAATAAAGGCTCACTTGGTGTTCGGTCTAAGGATTCATCAGCTTTAGCCCTTTAGTCGGCCAGCAGAGTTCGCTAGAGGTTCCACAGTCGCACACAGTCGGCATTCTGCATCACTGTCATGGCGTGCAAGCACTGTTAAGGAAACATTACATAAAATTACTGAGGTCGGCGGCAGAAAACTAATTCAGAAAACTGAAAAAAACACAATGTGTTAAGTTCGAATTCTTTGACACAAACGACAGAAAAACATATTTGAATTTGTGATCTTTAAATAAAGTTGCGCAGATTGATGGCAATATGGCTTCAACGTGTGATGTGGCGTAAAGAATGGCAGCTAAATCTAAATATAGATAAATGTAAATTAATGTAGATGAATAGGAAAAAGATTCTCGTAATGTTTGAATACTCCTTTAGTAGTGTAACGCTTGACACAGTCACGTCGATTAAACATTTGAGCGTAACATTGCAGAGCGATATGAAGTGGGACAAGCATGTAGTGGCGGTTGTGGGGAAGGCGGATAGTCGTCTTCGGCTCATTGGTAGAATTTTGGGAAGATGTGGTTCATATGTAAAGGAGACCGCTTATAAAACACTAATACGACCTATTCTTGAGTACTGCTCGAGCGTTTGGGATCCCTATCTGGTCGGATTGAGGGAGGACATAGAAGCAATTCAGAGGCGGGCTGCTAGATTTGTTACTTGTAGGTTTGATCATCACGCGAGTGTTACGGAAATGCTTCAGGAACTCGGATGGGAGTCTCTAGAGAAGAGGAGGCGTTCTTTTAGTGAATCGCTACTGAGGAAATTTAGAGAAACAGCATTTGAGGCTGACTGCAGTACAATTTTACTGCCAACGACTTATATTCCTCGGAAAGACCACAAAGATAAGATAGATTAAGGCTCGTACAGAGGCATATACGCGGTCATTTTTCCCTCGTCCTATTTGGAACAGGGAGAGATGCTAGTTGTGGTACGAGGTACCCTCCGCCACGCACCATATGGTGGACTGCGGAGTATGTATGTAGAAGTAGATGTAGTTGAAACATCACATTAAATACCGTCAGCAGTGTTGCCAACTGTACGCTTATACCCTGGATAGTCTGAGCTGCCTGCGTACTCTTTTCCTGTCTTACACGATGAGCAGAAGAAGGAAGAGACGTTAACAATGTCTCAGTCATTTTTCAACTGCGAAGAAATGAATGGCGTTTGGTGATGAGACGGGAACGACGAACACTTACTGCGAGAGACTGGTGCGGAGAAAGGCTGCGGCGGCCTACCTGGAGGTGAACTCGTGGTCGAGCAGCCTGGGGAAGAAGTCGTGCGGCGAGGGCTCCGCCACCAGCTCCGACGAGGCCGACGAGTCGGCGGCGGCGGCGGCGGCGGCCGACAGCAGCGACAAGTCGCGCAGCTCCAGGCCGTTGCACGTGCGGACCATGACGCGGTGGGCCGTCGTCGCCAGCCCGAAGCTGCGGGCAGCAGTTGGGGGCCGGCTGCGTTAAGCACTGCTGTCACGTGGGGGCGGAGGTGTGACGGGGGCATGCGGGTCTGGGGTCTGGCAAATGACAGTGGGCGTGGGGTCGGTGCATTCGACCCAGCTGTCAAATGGGGCAAGTAAATGGACCGGGCACACTACACCTGTCTGTCAAATGGGGCAGCATACGAAAATTGAAACAAATAAAAATTCTAGTTAGGATATTTGAATTCAAAGGATGGCTACAGTATTGTTTGGCTCATTAATTGCTACTCATATAAAACGGTCAACTTGACTGTATCCTGTTTCAGGTCACACATACAGCTCTGTTGTCTGTGAGATGTCATGTCGTGTCAGCCTAATTGGGCAAACAAAGTAATGCATTTTTCACATCATGTAAAATATTTGTATTTATTCTGGAGGCTGGTTTAAGAGGTATGTACTTAAATGAAAACCACTAAATACTTACTTACTCATGCAACAGTGATGTCAAAAAAGAAATGAATTTTAAAGCTTAATGAAAACTGAGAAACTTCAATATTTTTCCAATTTTCTGATAAGTATGACTGTGTATATTGAGAAGCACCTGTAAAATTCAAGTACTACTCACTATTCTGGTAATGAGTCACGTTTGAAATGAAGCTCTCACTATGCCACCATTTATGTAATTTCTGTATGTCGATTAAAAAATATAAGATTTAGTCCAGATTTATACGTATAGGGCTCTGATCCATGTGTAAAGCATAATTATGAGGGTGTGAACATTTCCATCGTATTTTCTTGTATGTAGATGGTAAACAAAAGACCAGAAGTCTAAAAGGCATAAATAATACTAATATTACAAGAAATAAATGTTGAATATCAACGTTAATTTCCGGTTCATCTGGTGTTCTAGTCGAGGAATGAGAGAGCGAGATTTTCAAGTTTACTGAGTAAACTACAGTGGATTTTAGAGTCCACGAAAAGGATCCAGAGATTCCATTGCAGCGCCAGACAGTGTGAGGCAAATTATTTTAACTTTATTCACCAAGCTCAGAGCTCAATCACAGGAGGCAACGAATCAAAATAATCACTTTCGTTTTAAGAAGTTCTACTACTGGTTGGACAGTAAGACATGCCCTCTGTAGTTGAAAAGTTACAGATCAGTTGACGTATCATATGCTGCACAAACTAAAGCCTTCGGAAAATTGGTCACTTCAGATATTGGGAAAGACATTTTGTCCTCCAGACTACCCAAGGTAACAATAGAATTTTTAGACAAACTTGACAAAAATGAATATAGTCTTCTTTTTCCATTTGGCTATCAAAATAAAACTTAACATATTGAGAAACTGGTGTAAGAGAACCATTTAGTACTTTTATAGATTTTATTCTCCATAGTGGATGCTCATTTTTAGAATTCTATATCAAATTCATACGTTCAAGAGTCCCCTGTTATCTGTTTTTGACCAAATATTCATATTGCTTGTAAATTTTGTGGGTCATACTGGACCTGATACAGATTTTTATCCATACTGACCGAAGTTTCGAATTTTGTCAACGTTTTCGGAATTTTGATGCACTGTGCGGCTGCCAAATGGAGAGGAGTAGATAAAAAATGGGGCAGCCGTAGCAACGTTCCACAAACCTCGTCTCATTCATAACAAGCTCGTTGTGGACCTTAGCGTTATGCAACGCCATTATACCCCCCCCCCCCCCCCCTCCAATTGCTCTCGTTCCTGCTACGAGCAATGGAGCATAATTCCCTTGCAGAGGCAGCCACCTGTGTTGGTGGGTCGGTAGGTCTGCTGTCGACTGTATGACCGGAAACACACACCACGTGCGGGTACGTAGCACGACATGCAACTTGACATGGGACAGGCACCGTCAGCTGCAGCCGCCTTGGTACGTTTAACAGTCCTGGCACTGATAGGCAACAGCCAGCCTCCTGTGAGTAACCTGGCGATTAGGCTGCTTCACAAAAGTGTAAAATTTTCTCAGACCCCCACGTCGTGATTGCAACTTAGTAGCATTTAACTGAGTCTGCAGCACATTCAGAGATCGGAGGCTCCCGTCATAGGCTTGCCAGTGTTCGAGTCACTTCAGAAAGACGAGAGAAACGAGAACAGTAGCTCTCATGATACAAAACATGCCGGACGAAAGGCTCGAGTTTTCTTTAGACTCTCCCACTTCTGTCCCTTTTGCCTGCCGCATCTCAACATTACTGAATATTTTCTAACAAACTGCCTTGATGTCTGATGTAGTTATTCGGTTGCAAGACATTTTCACACTCTCAGTGTTGTTTCGGCTCAGTCCTTCACTGATTCACCTCACTGGTTTTGGTTCGTACTTTGATGTCGAGTTCTTTTGCGTCAGGATAGTTATCACTTGAGCACCTGGCCTCTTACCACGGATCGAAATCACAAATTCTTCAACTTGTCACAAACTATTAGATCGTGGCTCTGATATGTAAATATAAAATTTCCTTATTTTTAGTGCTCTAACGAATCGACTTGGCCTGAAACTGATCCTGTACCACGACCTCCGACTTGGATTTTTTTCCCAATCTAAAATGTAGAGTGGATTTAGAGTGTCCCATCATCTAATACTTCGAAATCTGTACACCTGTCTCTCCTTGTTAGTCAAGCAATTGGAACTGCTAGGTGACGACTGTAACATTATGCTGCTTAAATACCACCCTTGGTTCAGTGCAGTAACTGTACTACCTCCTTTCTCTTTTTATCTTTTTGCGATATCGCTGTTTACGTTAGTCGAAGTTCCACGACTGTCATCCGAATATGGCATACACGGGTTCAGGAGAGCCGTACTCAGCGCTGTGAAGGGTCTAACTAGCCTCAGGCGACTAGTGCCCGAGAGGATTGCGGACTTTTTTTTCACTCAGCCTTCCAGGATGGTACAGCCACGTCACATGCCTCCAGTCTGCAATCGCGCCTGATTGCGGCAGACCACTCTGTCGACGCGGACATCGCGACAGTGTCTGGAGCTCCGCCCGCTGCCGGCAGCAGGGAAAGCGACCAGCCGCATCAGACATCAGTTCTGCAAACAGCATCACCGGGGCTGTCTCCGTGTGTGGAGGCTCTGAGGAGAACGAACGCTGCCAGACTGTGTTCATCATCGTCATACGGGCCCAGCACATGACGTGACAGGTTGGTACAGCGTACATTGTACCATCGCCTCCGGTTTGAATAACAGGTATTTTGTACAGTATTGTTACATTTATTATATGTTCATAATGTCTTCCAACAGGATAACAGTAGATGGAATGCTGCCTGTGCTGTCCTGACCTACCTCCAGATCTCTCACCTACTGGAAACATCTGGTCACACGTTGCCGAGACAACCTCCCACCGGCCGCTATGACTGGTGAACCCTCGCCCAGAGTGATGGAGCCGCGTCTGTCAGCCGAGCTCAGGTCGACTCGACGCCCTGCCGGCTCCCCACAGTATTTTTGTACTAATAATAATAGATGTATATGGCAAATCTGGTTGAAGTTGCTCCAGGCGTTTCCAGATTATGCTTTTATGCTCGCCTTTTTTCAACCCCACTCTCACCTATATGTGTGTGCTATGGGACCACAATTTTGTTCGAGACCGATAGTGACGAGTGTGCTTAAGCTTCGCAGAAATTGCTTCCGGCTTATCGGAGATGGTGTGATGCGTCACTGTCTTTAGTGCCCCCTTACCCACCTCCCAATATTAGGGGTAAAACGTCATCTAGACACTCATCAGCGAGCCTAACTATCAAAAAATATGTTGTTATTGTTGTTGCTGCTGTTGTGGCTTTCAGACCGAAGATGGGTTTGATGTAGCTGTCCACGCTACTCTATCCTGTGCAAGCGTTTCATCTCCGAATGACTAGTGCAACCTACATCATCCTCAACCTGCTTACTGTATTCATCTCTTGATCTTCCTCTATGATTTTTACAGCACTCTGCCCCCCCCCCCCCCCACACACACACACACATCCTTCTGGTAGGAAGATGGCGATCCCTTGATGTCTCAGAATGTGTCCTGCCAAACGATCCGTCCTCTTGGTCAAGTGGTGCCACAGATTTCTTTTCTCTCGAATCCTACTCATTATCTCCTCATTACTTGTGCAATCTACCCATGAAATCTTTTGTAGCATCACAACTCAAGTGCTTCCATTTTCATCTTGTTTACACTGTTTATTGTCTACGTTTCACTTCCATGAAACCTACGCTCCAGACAAATACACTATGTGATCGAAAGTATCCGGACACACCCAAAGACATACGGTTTTCATATTGGATGCACTGTGCTGCCACCTGCTCCCAGGTACTCCATATCAGCGACCTCAGTAGTCGTTAGACATCGTGTGAGAGCAGACTGGGGCGCTCCGCATAACTCACAGACTTGGAACGTGGTCAGGAGATTGGGTGTCACTTGTGTCATACGTCTGTATGCGAGATTTCTACCCTCCTAAACATCCCTTGGTCCACTGTTCTCGATGCAATAGTGAAGTGGAAACGTGAAGGGACACGTACAGCACAAAAGAGTGTAGGCCGACCTCGTCTGTTGACTGACAGAGACCACAGTTGATGAGGGTCATAATGTGTAATAGGCAGACATCTGTCAAGACCATCACAGGAATTCCAAACTGCATCAAGATCCACTGCAAGTACTATGACAGTTAGGTGGGAGGTGAGAAAACTTGGATTTCATGGTCGAGCTGCCAAACGACGCCTCGCTTGGTGTAAGGAGCGCAAACATTGGACGACTGAACACTGAAAAACTTTGTGTGGAGTGACAAATCACGGTACACAATGTGGCGATCCGATGGCAGGGTGTGGGTATGGCGAATGCCTGGTGAACATTATCTGCCAGCAAGTGTAGCGGCAACAGTAAAATTCGGAGGCGGTGGTGCTGTGGTGTGGTCGTGTTTTTCGTGGAGGGGGCTTGCACCTTTTGTTTTCTTCTGTGGCACTATCACAGCACAGGCCTACATTGATGTTTGAAGGATCTTCTTGTTTCCCACAGTTGAAGAGGAATTCGGGGATGCAGATTGCATCTTTCAACATGATCGAGCACCTGTTCATAATGCACGGCCTGTGGCGGAGTGGTTACACGACAATAACATCCCTGTAACGGACTGCACAGAGTCCTGACCTGAATCCTACAGAACACCTGACGGAATTACAATGTTTTGGAACGCCGACTTCGTGCCAGGTCTCACCGACCGACATCGATACTTCTCCTCAGTGCAGCACTCGGTGAAGAATCGGCTGCCATTCCCCAAGAAACCTTCCAGCACCTGATTGAACGTATGCCCGCGAGAGTGGAAGCTGTCATCAAGGGTAAGGGTGGCCAACAGCATACTGAATTCCAGCATTACCGATGAAGGACGCCACGAACTTGTAAGTCATTTTCAGCCAGATGTCCGGATACTATTGATCACATAGTATACCTGTAGAAAACACTTCCTAACTCTTGAAACTAAATTCAGTGTTAACGAATTTCTCTTCTTCAGAAACACTTTTCTCGCCACTGCCAGTCTACACTCTATTTCGGCCATCACAAGCTATTTTGCTGCTCTAATAGCAAAACTCATCTATTACATTACGTGTCTCGCTTGCTAATCTAATTTCCTCGACACTGTCTGACGTAGTTCGACTACATTCCATTATTATTATTTCCAATTATTATTTTTATTAATTATGCAGATTATTATTGTGACTCTTATGTAATATGTATTTTTATATGTATTGTTCCTGATCAGGTGTCAGAAAGGGCATGAAGGCCATGATATGGTCAAGCTAAATAAGCAATAAATAAACAAGCCTTGGTTTTCTTTTGTTGATGTTCATCTTACATCCTGCTTTGAAAACACTGCCCCTTCTGTCCTGCTGCTCTTCCAAGTGTTTTGCTGCCTCTGACGGACTTGCAATGTCATCGGCAAACATCAAAGTTTGTATGTCTTCTTTCTAAACTGTAATCCTTCTCCAAATTCCTCTTTGGTTCCCTCTACTGCTTGCTCAATGTATAGATTCAATAACATCGGGGTAGGCTACAACCCTGTCTCACACCTATTCTCAACCACCGCTTCCCTTTCATGCTTCTCAACTCCTGTAACTGCGTCTGGTTTCTGTATAAGTTGTAAATATTCTCTCGCTCCCTGTATTTTACCCCTGCTACCTTAAGAATTTCAAAGAGTGTATTCCAGTGAACATTGTCAAAAGCTTTCTCTAACTCTACAAATGCTATAAACGTAATTTTGCCTTTCCTTAACCTATCTACGATAAGGTAAGACATGTTAATACTGGTGGCTATGTCCCGTCTTTGAGGTCTTTGGGACGAATGCCCGTGCCATCCTAACCGAGCTCAGTACGGAGGCTAGCACGATTTGCGGACCTACATCCAGTGGAGTAATCTGGTCACAGGCTGGCAAGAAACTCTCTCATATCCATCGCACAGAGCTGAAGCAGAACCGGGTGACACACATGTGTCTGTCACCCGAGCTAAGTTCCACTTGACGTCCGACCAAGTCGGAACGTTGCTGCTACCAGAGGTGGGTAGGATTGGCCACTTACGTACCGAATTTCATACCCTGTGTATCTCCAACTCACCTACAAATTTGGTCACGTACCAGCTTCTTGCTAGCAGGTAAGCCTGCTACGTATATTTCACACTGGCAACTGTCTCACTCTGTGCCGTTTTACACTACGTACAGTATTTCCAGACAGGGATGTAAACGTATTTGTGGTATTGAGCCGCGTGGACTGAAACACTCTGATAAAATTACTGTGCTCTTTCTTGCGAAGTGGTTCACGTATTAAGTAACACAAATAAGCAGGATATTGGGCATCACAGTTTTAAAGTATTCCTAGTCAACTAAGTGTAGAAAGGGAATACCAACAGGTCACTTTCCAACATTTTTTCGTTTCACCCCTCGTCGATCGTACCCACGCCCCACAAGGTGGTAGGGATTTATTACTCCCACAGTATTTTTATACACATTATGAGTGGTGGATACATTGAATTTGTTTGGAATTGCTCCAGACTTTTCTGGGTTACGGTTTTATGTTAGCTTTTCTTCAATTCCGTCCTCCACCGTCATACGTAGTTGTGTCTTATTGGACGACTAAATTTTTCGATACAGCAACTGGCATGCGTGCTAAGCTTGGTAGAAATTACTTCACACTTTATATAGGTATGCTGATATGTCACTGCCTTTACCGATCCCCTTACCCTCTCCCAACCCTAGGTGTGGAACATCACCGAGACCCGCCATTGAGCCTAGGTACCCCGACATATGCGGATTCGATAAAACGAATGACTTGTCCCAGGAGCTCCCGTAGCAAGTGATACACGCACCTGCGGGGGTTGTAAAGCAACCTGCCAAGCGTAGCCGTTCTGCAGCGGTGGACAGGCAGCACATCATAGTGAGAAACAAATATTTTTATTCCCCACCCCTATGGGACATAGACGGCCCTTACACGCACAGTGGTTCTCTTATGCGTACCGAGCTTGCTCGAAATCAGTCGAGTGGTTTAGGGAAATGGAAATGGCATTATTGGCCAGCAGCATCCATCTCGTTTTTCTGTGTTTTGTGCTAGTTTCTACCTATATTGGACGGAAATTTTAATGTCCAGCTGTGTAGAAGGGACAGTGAAATAAAAACGGGACAGACGACAAGTAAGTAAACTGCTTAGGCTTTTATTTCAAAAGTAATCGCCGTAACTGTCAATTCGTTTATTTTGCAGTCACTTAGCGAAGCACGATTATACCCGTCGTGCAGCTCTTCGTCCGAAGCAAATCGACGGCCAGGAATGTCTTGTTTCGGGGCTCCAAAAACGCGGAAACCACTCGGGCAGAGTCAGGACTGTGTGGAGGATGCGTGAGGGCTTACCAGGAGAACTTCAGCAGTGTAGTCCAAACACCCTCGGAAACACGTGGGGCCCGCGTCTAGGTATAATCGCGATTCCACAGGCAACTGCACAGTGGGAAACATTTATTACCAGTTACGGAGATTACTTGTGAAACAATTATCAGGTTACTTACTTTCTTTTCCACCCGCCCGTTTTCAGACGACACTGCACATACAAACTGTGACTGAGCGGCACAGTTTGACTGAGCCGTGGCTCCGGTGTGGGAGGGCGCGCTTAGGTGCAGTGAGGCGAGGTGAGGTAAGGTGAGGTGAGGCGAGGTGAGGGGAGGGACGCGAGGGGAGGTGAAGGAAGGCCTAATTCAAATGGCTCTGAGGACTATGGGACTCGACATCTTGGGTCATAAGTCCCCTAGAACTTAGAACTATTTAAACCTAACTAACCTAAGGACATCACACACACCCAAGCCCGAGGCTGGATTCGAACCTGTGACCGTAGTAGCCCGCGGTTCCGGACTGCAGCGCCAGAGCCGCACGGCCACCGCGGCCGGCAAGGGTGAGGGAAGGTGAGGTGAGGTGAGGTGAGGCGAGGTGAGAAGAGGAGAGGTGAGGTGAGGGGAGGCGATGTGAGGCAAGGTGATGCGAGGTGAGGTGAGGTGAGGGGAATTGAGGTGAGGTGAGGTAAGGTGAGGTGAGGTGAGGTGAGGCGAGATGAGGTGAGGTGAGGTGAGGTGAGGCAATGTCAGGTGATGTGAGGTGAGGGGAGGTGAGGTAAGGTGAGGCGAGGTGAGAGGAGGTGAGGTAAAGCAAGGTGAGGGGAGGTAAGAGGAGGGGATGTGAGGTGAGGTGGGGGGAGATGAGGTGAGGTGAGGCGAGGTGACGTGAGGTGAGGCGAGGCGAGGTGAGGTGAGGTGAGGTGAGGCAAGGTGAGGTGAGGTGAGGTGAGGAGAGGTGAGGTGAGGAGAGGTGAGGTGAGGCGAGGCGAGGTGAGGTGAGGTGAGGCGAGGTGAGGTGAGGTGAGGAGAGGTGAGGTGAGGTGAGGTGAGGTGAGGGGAATTGAGGTGAGGTGAGGTAAGGTGAGGTGAGGTGAGGTGAGGCGAGGCGAGGTGAGGTGAGGTGAGGCGAGGGGAGGCGAGGCGCCCACCTGCGCTTGTCGATCTGGTACTGCGGCCGACGCATGACGAGCAGGCGCGGCAGGATGTGGATGAAGACGCGCCGCACCCACGGCGCCATCACGTGCGTCTGCGGCGACCGGAAGTGCACGTTGAGCACCACCACCGTGACGCAGATGCTGCGGGCACCACAGGTCAGGGGTCAGGCGGGGCGGCGAGGCAGCAATCCGAGCAGACGTAGAGGTGAACACAGGACATGCGGGAACTTAGATAGATGAGTGACAGAAAACACAAGTTCTGTGCAGGAAGGAAGTAGGAGATTTACGGGTGATGGAAAATTATAGATAGTGAAACGTTCGTTCACAGCAAAAAGAATCGTGACAAAACTGAGAAAGTGATTTGGTAACACATTTAAATGCACAAAACGGAACAATCTATAAAATTTCAACTATTTCTCAGCGGCACTATTAGTAGCACCGCATGAGGCCGACGCTTCAGTCGCTCCACGTCTGGCGATGGAAAACTAAATGTTCTCCAAATGCAGTATAGAGCGAATGCTGTCAGTATTGAAACAGAAAGCATCCTCTACTGCAACAACAGTCGCACGTTCAACGTACATAATGAATGAGATAAAGTTTGTTAACTATTTTGCCTGCAACGCACACACATCAAAAATAGTTTTGCATCACCCCGTTTCCCAGAACTGCTGAAGATGGACGTTGACTGTGGATATTGTATCTCAGGCACAGTCCCGTTTACTCTTCAGAAATGTCACTATACTCGCCCAAAGATGTAAACAACCATACATGAGCAGCGCCCATTAGACGGAGCGGGTCCGACAGCCGATCAGCTCCAGTCGTTCCACCAGGAAGGAGGTACACGGCTCGTGTTGTCAACAATGCCTAGACGGTCAATATCGCGGCTCGATCGCGTCCGCATTGTTACTTTGAGCCAGGAAGGGCTCTCAACAAGGGAAGCGTCCAGGCGTCTCGGAGTGAACCAAAGCAATGTTGTTCGGACATGGAGGAGATACAGAGAGACAGGAAGTGTCGATGACATGCCTCGCTCATCCCGTCCAAGGACTACTACTGCAGTAGATGACCGCTACCTACGGGTTATGGCTCGAAGGAAACTGACAGCAACGCCACTGTGTTGAAAAATGCTTTTTGTGCAGCCCCAGGACGTGTTACGTGTCAAACTGTGCGCAATAGCCTGCACGATGCGCAACTTCACTTCAGACGTCCATGGCGGGGTTCATCTTTGCAACCACGACACCATTTGGGGTGGTATTATATCGTGCCGATGTACGCCGCCGGTGGTCATGGAAGGCGCCGTAACGGCTGTACGATACGTGAATGCCATCCTCCGACCGATAGAGCAACAATTTTTTTTGGTCATCAGTCATCGGACTGGTTTGATGCGGCTCACCACCAACTCCTCTCTCGTGGTAACCTCTTCATCTCACAGTAGCACATGCAACCTTCGCCTCAGTTATTTGCTCGATGTATTCCAGAGTATGTCTTCCTCTAGTACCGTGGAGGCGATTCCCTGATGCCTTAACAGATGTCCTATCACCCCCCCCCCCACCCCCCACCCCTGTCAGCGTTTTACACATATTCCTTTCCTCGCTGGTTCTGCGCAGAACCTCCTCATTCCTTACCTCATCAGTCCATCTAATTTTCAGCATACGTCTTTAGCACCATATCTCAAATGCTTCGATTCTCTTCTGTTCTGGTCTTCCCAGTTTCACTACCATACAATGCTTTACTCCAGACGTACATTCACCGAAATTCCTTGCTCAAATTGAGGCCCATATTTGATAGTAGTAGATTTGTTTTGGACAGGAATCCCCTTTTTGCCATTGCTAGTCTGCTTTTGATGTCCTCAAAAAATGTTTCAAATGGCTCTAAGCACTATGGAACTTAAACATCTGAGGTCACCAGTCCCCTAGACTTAGACCTACTTAAACCCTAGTAACGTAAGGACATTACACACATCCATGCCCGAGGCAGGATTCGAACCTGCGACCGTAGCAGCAGCGCTGTTCCGGACTGAAGCGCCTAGAACCGCTCGGCCACAGCGGCTGGCTCGATGTCCTCCTTGCTCCTTCCGTCATTGATTATTTTACTGCATAGTTAGCACAATTCCTTAACTTTATTTACTTCGTGACCATCAATCCTGTTGTTAAGTCTCTGGCTGTTCTCATTTCTACTACTTCTCATTACCTTCGTCTTTCTTCGACTTACTCTCAGTCCATACTCTGTACTCATCAGATTGTTCCTTCCGTTCAGCACATCATGTAATTCTTCTCCACATTCACCCAGGATAGCAGTGTCTGTCATTAGCGAATCGTATCATTGATATCCTTTCACCTTGTATTTTAATTCCGCTTCTGAACCTTTCTTTTATTTCCATCATTGCTTCCTCGATGTACAGTTTGAACAGTAGGAGCGAAAGGCTACAGCCCTGTCTTGCAGCCTCTTTAATACGACCACTTCTCTCTTGGTCGTCGTCCACTCTTATTATTCCCTCTCGGCTGTTGCACATTTTGTATATCACCCGTCTCTCCCTATAGCTTACCCCCACTTTTTCAAAATTTCGAACATCTCGCACCATTTTATATTGTCGAACGCTTTTTCCAGGTCGAAAAATCCTATGAACGTGTCTTGATTTTTCTTCAGCCTTGCTTCCATTATTAGCCGTAACGTCAGAATTGCCTCTCCCGTGCCTTTACCTTTCCTAAAAACAAACTCGTTATCTAGCGCATCCTCAGTTTTCTTTTCCGTTCTTGCGTATATTAATTATTCTTGTCAGCAACTTGGATTCATGAGCTGTTAAGCTGATTGAGCCATAAATCTCGCACTTGTCAGGTCTTGCCGTCTTCGGAATTGTGTGGATGATGCTTTTCCGAAAGTCAGATGGTATGTCGCCAGACTCAGATATTCTACACACCGGCGTGAATTGTCGTTTTGTTGCCACTTCCCCCAATCATTTCTTCTTCTATCACATCCGACAAATCTTCACCCTGATAGAGGCTTTCAATGTATTCTTTCCACCTATCTGCTCTCTCCTCTGCATTTAACAGTGGAATTCCCGTTGCACTCTTAATGTTACCACCGTTGCTTTTAATGTCACCAAAGGTTGTTTTGAATTTCCTGTATGCTGAGACTGTCCTTCCGACAATCATATCTTTTTCGATGTCTTCACATTTTTCCTGCATCCATTTCGTCTTAGCTTCCCTGCACTTCCTATTTATTTCATTCCTCAGCGACTTGTATTTCTGTATTCCTGATTTTCCCGGAACATGTTTGTACTTCCTCCTTTCATCAATCAACTGAAGTATTTCCTCTGTTACCCATGGTTTCTTCGCAGGTACCTTCTTTGTACCTATGTTTTCCTTCCCAACTTCTGTGATGGCCCTTTTTAGAGACGTCCATTCCACTTCAACTGTACTGCCTACTGAGCTATTCCTTATTGCTGTATCTATTGCCTTAGAGATCTTGGACTGTATATCGTCATTCCTTAGTACTTCCATATCCCACTTCTTTACGTATTGATTCTTCCTAACTAATGTCTGAAACTTTAGCCTCCTCTTCATCACTACTATATTGTGAACTGAGTCTATATCTGCTCCTGGATACGCCTTACAATCCAGTATCTGATTTCGGAATCTATGCCAGACCATGAAGTAATCTAACTGAAATCTTCCAGTATCACCCGGCCTTTATCAAGTATGGCTCCTCCTCTTCCGATTCTTCGCTATTACTAGCAGAAACTCGTCACAGAACCCAACTAGTCTTTCTCCTCTTTCATTCCTTGTCCCAAGCCCATATTCTCCTTCTACTCCTTCCCCTACAACTGCATTCCGGTCCCCCACGTCTATGGTAACCCTGCACAAGGGCGCACGTGCGGAGGCAGAGTTCTCGTCAAAGATAAGTAACTTAGGTTGTAATTAATTGTCGTTGACCGCTTTTAACAAATTAAATACGTTCTCTAAGTACTCTTCAAGCTCACCATTAAAAGTTTTTCTTTTATTTGCGTGGTGTTTCAGAAATCGCGAAAATTTCGTTTGTTTACTTGCTGCTGCTTAGGCCTAATTTTTCGAGCGTGTATATTTAGCGTTATACCGCAATTGTAAGTGCATTTGCCATAGTTTAACTTATTAAATACGTTCATTAGGGTGCTTCTCAAGCTCACCATTAAAGGTTTTCTTTTCTTTGCGTATTGTTCCAGTAATCGCGAAAAGTTCGTTTTCTTTGCATTTCGCGGCTTTGCCTTACTTTCCGAGTGTGCATACTTAGCGTTATACCGCAATCTTAAGTGCATTTGCTATAGATTAACTGATTAAATACGTTCATTAGTGTGCTCTTCAAGCTTGCCATTAAAGGTGTTTCTTTTATTTGCGTATTCTTCCAGTAATCGTAAAAAGTCCGTTTTGATTACATTCGGCCGTTAGGCTGAATTTTTTAACGTGAATACCGTTTACTTAGATATTATTTTCCAAAACATATTTAGTGTTCTTTTACAAAAAATGGTTCAAATGGCTCTGAGCACTATAGGTCTTAACTTCTAAGGTCATCAGTCCCCTAGAACTTAGAACTACTTAAACCTAACTAACCTGAGGACATCACGCACATCCATGCCCGAGGCAAGGATTCGAACCTGCGACCGTAGCGGTCGTGCGGTTCCAGACTTTAGCGCCTAGAACCGCTCGGCTACTTCGGCCAGCATCCTTTTACATCTTTATTTAATATATTATCGTTATCACTTAGTACATCTCTTAACTAATGGGTCGGCTGGGGTGGCCGAGCGGTTCTAGGCGCTACAGTCTGGAGCCGCGCGACCGCTGCGGTCGCAGGTTTGAATCCTGCCTCGGGCATGGGTGTGTGTGATGTCCTTAGGTTAGTTAGGTTTAAGTTGTTCTAAGTTCTAGGGGACTGATGACCTCAGAAGTTAAGTCCCATAGTGCTCAGAACCATTTCAACCATTTTTTTCTTAACTAATTTCCAAACTACCATGGATACTAACTGTGTGAGCTGCAGTAGGAAACTTAGTTCAGGGCTTTTGTGCAGCTGTTGTGACAGGTGGTATCATTGAGGAAATTGTAGCGGATTGAGAATTAGGGAAGCAAACGAGACTCTTCCATTCTTTTGCAGGGTTTTCTCAAGAGACAGGATTGTAGCTGAACAGGAGGAGAAAATTAGAGCCCTTCAGGCTGATCTGGACATAGCGATGGAGGAACTGAAGACGTTAAGGGGGGAGGAGGGTAAACAGCGGTGAGAAGTGGTAGCCGGGAACAGGGGCCTCAGAAAGAGAAGTGTCTTACAGTTTCCCAATTGACACAACCAATAGATTTGCCTTGCTACCACAGTTAAGTAAGGAAGAGGCTCTAGTTAAGATGTAACAGAATCTCACTAGGAAACCAACTGTTTCAAAAAAAGTAGAAAGTAAGAGGAAAGTTCTGTTACTTGGTAGCAGCCATGGAAGAGGTGTGGGCTAGATTTTGCAGGAAAAATTAGGTGACAGGTACCAGGTCACAAACTTTTTCAAGCATGTCTTAACCAGGTGGTAGAGGATATAGGTTCCTTGTGCAAAGGTTTCTCAAAGCAGGATCATGTGATGATAGTGGGTGGATTGAGGAACAGTATTGATAGGGATCAGGGCTACAGTATTGAGTTTGAGCTGGCGAAAATAGCCTCGGCAACGATCCATACCAATGTTGGGCCGGTGCCTGCTTTCATGCGGCATGATCAGCCCCAGTTTAACCGCTCTGTCAGGAGGGTAAATACGGAGTTGGATCAGTTGCGGCCACTCAGTCAGACATTGGATTGGTTCCTGTCGAGGCTATAGATAGGGGGGATTTCACAAGGCATGGCCTACACCTCAATAGGAAAGAAGACGGTAATCTGGCAGGGCTGTTAGCGAAATCCATAATCCATAAGGGGGGACACTAGTACTCATGGATGTACCTGTTTTTAGACTAATATCAGTGTCTAATGTGAAGTTCAGGCAGGCAGGTGCGAAAGAGGTCCAGAACTTACAAGATTCTCACAACAGGAAAGTAAATAATAATGTTACCATATTTAACCAAAATATTGGTGGATTAAAGAAAAAAGTAGATTATCACAAAAGTAAAGTAAAAAATAATGTTACCATTTTTCATCAAAATATTCCAGGATTGAAGAATAAAGTAGATATGCTCCTGGTTTGTTTCGATGACATTGAATATGATAATGTAACAGATATACTGTGCCTGTCTGAGCATCACATTGTGTCTGATATATAATAAATATCAGTGGTTATAAACTAGCTGCACATATGAGTAGAGAGAATAAGGTGAGAGGAGGAGTTGAAATATATGTCAAAAGTTAACACTGTGTAAAAAGCTTAGATACAAAAAAGTTTTGTCTAGAGCAACATATAGAAGCATGCACCTGTCAACTTAAACTGAAGCAGGGTCTTTTACAACTGTAACAGTATATAGGTACCCTTCAGGAAACTTTAATTTATCCCTGGAAAACTTGGATGCCTTGTTGCGCTATCTGTCAGATAGGGGAAAGCAAAATATTATTTGTGGGGACATCAATGTTGATTCACTGAAAGAGTGTAATAAGAAGAAAGACCTGGAAGTCTTGCTCAGTTCTTTCAATTTGACATCTGTCATTAATTTTCCTACTCGGGTAGTAAAGGACAGCAGCACATGGACAGATAACACTTTTATAGACCAAAATAAGTTTAAAAACATAAATTCTTGTGCTGTTGAGAATGGCCTTTCTGATCATGGTGCTCAGCTAGTTACAGTGTATGACATAGCTCCATTCAGTAATTCAAAACTACCCTCCAAAGTTGTGCATTCAATTAATGACTCAACAATTAGAAATTTCAGAGAAAATCTTCAGCAGTTAGACTGAGGTGTACAAGGAACTCGATGCCAATTTAAAATATAACTTATTTTATGATACATTTGCAGGAGAATTTGAAAACTGTTTCCCCAATAAAGTAGTTAAATCTAATTATAAGAAACCATGCAAAAACCTTGGCTTACTAAAGGAATAAAAATATCTTGTAACCACAAAAGGGAACTGTATCTAACAGCAAGAAAGAGTAATGACCCACAAACAGCCAAATATTATAAAAACTACTGTGCTACATTAAGAAAGGTTATTAGAAAGTCCAGAAGCATGTACATCATGTCTGAGATTAATACCTCTCATAACAAAATCAAAATAATTTGGAATATTATTACAAGGGAGACCGCTCAACCAAGAGTACAGGATGAAGGCATTACCATCAAAGCGAATGGAAACTTGACAAACAACAAACTGGAAGTCGAAAACATTTTGAATAATCATTTTTTAAATGTTGAAGAGAAAAGAGGATCTAAAAGTTCATTAGAAGAAGCAAGGCAGTTAATGGAAGAGGCCTTACCCACAGAATTTGATAAAATTGAAACTCCACCCACCTCTCGTTCTGAAATTAGGAATATAATAAACTCTCTCAAGAATAAAATTTCACATGGAATTGATGGCATTTCCAGCAGGATAATAAAAGCTTGTTCCCAAGAGATAAGTGGGATTCTTAGCCACATATGTAGTAGCTCTCTGAAGCAGGGTATTTTCCCAGATAGACTGAAGTATTCCATTGTTAAACCACTGCATAAAAAAGGGGATACGTCTGATGTCAACAACTACCGCCAAATCTCTCTTCTGACTGCCTTATCCAAAATTCTTGAAAAAGTACTGTGTTGTACAGTAGCTTCAAACCTTTGTAAAAATAAAGTTTAACAAAACGTCAATTTGGTCTCCAGAAAGGTTTTTCAACGGAAAATGCTATATATACTTTCACTAATGAAATATTAAATGCTCTGAGTAACCGAAGTCACCCGTTAGGATTTTTTTGTGATCTCTCAAAGGCTTTTGATTGTGTAAATCATCGAATACTTCTAGATAAGCTCAAGTACTGTAGTATGAATGAGACAGCGCTCAAATGTTTTAAATCATACCTAACTGGAAGATTCCAGAAAGTTGAAATAAGCAGTTCATATAATATGCAAAAAACTGCTGATTTTTCAGACTGGGGAGCAATCAAGAATGGGGTGCTGCAAGGTTCAGTCTTGGGTCCTCTGCTGTTCTTAATATATATTAATGCCTTGCCATTCTATATTCACGAAGATACAAAGGTGGTACTTTTTGCCGATGAGACAAGTATTGCTATCACACCCAGCAGACAAGAAATAACTGATGAAATTGTAAACGATTTTTTTTCAGAAAATCGTTAAGTGGTTCTCTCTAAATGGGCTCTCATTTAACATTGACAAAACACAGAATATACACAGTATACACAGTACATACTGTATATATTTACAGTTCCACAAAGTAAATGGGATGATACCATTAATAAACATAGACTTTGATTAGAAATCGGTAGCTGAGGTAGAATATTCAAAATTTCTAGTTGTATGCATTGATGAACTGGAAAAAACACACTGAAGATCTGCCGAAGCTTATGCTTATGCTATTAGGGTCATTGCAAATTTTGGCGATATACATCTCATTAAATTAGCTTACCACGCCTATTTTCATTCTCTGCTTTCTTATGGCATCATATTCTGGGGTAACTCATCATTGAGTAAAAGGGTGTTCATTGCACAAAAGCGTGTAATCAGAATAATTGCTGGAGCTCATCCAAGATCACCCTGGAGACACTTATTTAAAGAGCTAGGGATCTTCACTGTAGCCGCGAAAGTCTTTGGTCACTTACCTAATAGAATCACAAGTCTGACAGATAGCCATATAGCATTTGAAAGGAAATTAAAAGAATTTCTGAATGACAACTCCTTCTCCTCATTAGATGAATTTTTGGATATAGTAAGTGGGTAATTTCCCCACCCCCAACAAAAAATAAATATTAAGTGTCATGTAATATTTTGTGTAATGCAATATCTTGTATAGACACCTTTTATTACCCTGATACGTTCCACATCATTACGAAGTGTCATATTCATTATCTATGGAACAAGTACTAAACTAATATAATCTAATGTAATTAGATTTTCATCCCCCTTTACATACTGTATTACCCATCAAAACCCTCATATATTTTCTCTACCTCTTCATCTAGAGTTTGCGACGTCGGCATGCATGTCTTATGTGTCGTTGTCGGTGTTGGTTTGCTGTCGATTGTGATAAGGACAACTCTATCACTGAACTGTTCACAGTAACACACTCTATGCCCTACTTTCCTATCATAATGAATCCTACTCCGTTATACCATTTTTTGCTGCTGTTGACAGTGTTCTATATTCATCTGACCAGAAATCCTTGATTTCTTTCTACTTCAGTTCACTGACTCCTACTATATCTACGCAAATTGAGCCTTTGAATCTACCTTTTCAGATTATCTAGCTTTCCTACCACATTCAAGCTTCTGACATTCTACGACTCTATTCGTAGAACGTTATCCTTTCGTTGATTAATTAATCTTTTTCTCATGGTTACCGCCCCCTTGGTAGTCCCCTCATGAAGATCCGAAATGGAAACTGTACTGGAATCTATAGCCAATGGAGAGATCATCATGACACTTTTTTGAATTACATGCCACACGTCGTGTGGATACACGTTATGTGTTTCCATTGGCTTCTGCATCCTCAAGCCGTTGATCACTGCTGATTCTTTAGGGGCAGTTTCGCAGCCCTAGGACAAGAGAGCGCCCTGAACCTCAGTCCACTCCTCCACCCTCTTTGATAAGGCCGCCATATCGGCAGCATAATGGCGAGGCGTTCGTCTCCATGGGCGCCAGTTCGTGCCCGACCGTGCACATCTTGTGAATGACTTCCTTCAGGATAACGACTTTGCTCGACTAGAGTGGCCAACATGTCTTCCAGAGATAAACCCTATCGAACATGCCTGGGATAGATTGAAAAGGGCTGTTTATGGACGACATGACGTATCAACGACTCTGAGGGATCCACGCCGAATCGCCGTTGAGGAGTGGGACAATCTGGACCAACAGTGCCTCGATGAACTTGTGCATAGTATATATCAAAGCAAGAGGACGTGCTACTGGGTATTAGAAGTACCGGCGGGTACAGCAGTCTGGACCACCACATCTGAAGGTCTCGCTGTATGGTGGTACAGCGTGCAATGTGTGGTTTTCATGAGCAGTTAGAAGGGAGGAAATGATGTTTACGTTTATTCCAATTTTCCGGTGGCAGACGCTACGAGAGAGGCGTTGTGCATCACGGGTAAGTTTAGTGTTAAAACTGCCGAATTGTGCGTGCCTAGGAAAACACACATCTATATCTAGATGGATACTCTGCAAACCACATTTAAGTGCCTGGCAGAGGGTTCATCGAACCACCTTCAGAATTATCTATTATTCCAATCTCGTATAGCGCACGGTAAGAACTAAAACCTATATCTTTCGGAACGAGCCAACCAACACATTGCTTCCTCGTACTTATATCTCGGGTAAAGACTGTGTATGTGAAATTGAAGATGTTCGTGCTCTCACGCATAATGTTTTTAGGGCTACAAACTATCGCTCTGTCAGGTGCTATCCAACGTGAGTTTCGATTTATTCATTTCGTGATTTTCTTATTTGGAACTTTGTTATATCGTCGTAGATTCCTTTTTGTAGCAAACACAACTTTGTGTGTTCGCGAGCGCTTATGTGTGCGTGTCCGTGTGTGTGTGTGTGTGTGTGTGTGTGTGTGTGTGTCGCGCGCAATCAGTGTTTTTTTATTTCTTAATCACGAAATATATTTATGAGTTATTTCACTTTTACTTAAGTACATCCGAACACATTGTTTACATACACAAGTTAACTTGTGATCAGATTCTTTTTTTGTTAAGCACACCGTGTAAAATCCGTGAGTTGTATAACAATTTGTGACGGGTGCTCTACCTATGGCGGCTGAGTTTGACAGTCAGTTCCGCTGAAACGTTACTACCTCGAATATGCCTAAGCAAGTGTTACGTTTTGCACTGTGGTCTAAAGGGAAAAAAATCTATTGAAGACATAGAAATTAATGTTTTTGATGGAACAAGATCAACTTAATTCATAAAATAATCAGAACAATCATTTTCACTTACAATAACAATAAGGCCTGTACAAAAGCAAGAATTTATGCAAGGACGATAATGGAATGCCTACAACAAACTTTCGTGGAGATCAAAAATACATAATATAAGTAGAAAAACGTTGTGCTTCTTACACATTGCAGGATACCATTATTTCGGTGTAAGATTTAATGAGATTAGATCACGGAATGTATGTAGTAGCTGAAAGCAATAGAAAAAGGAACACGCACGGAAACACAATTGGCGGCAGTAAGAAGAAAAGGGGGCGAGTGCGGACAGAGGCGGGTGTGGCACACACCGAGGCGTAGGGAAGCGGAGCCCCACCTGAAGGTGTCGAGGATCATGGTGAAGAGCACGAACTTGCCCAGCAGCGGCACCACCAGCGACGTGGGCGGGATGATCTCGGCCAGCAGCAGGAAGAACACGGTCAGCGACAGCAGGATCGAGATGGACAGCGACACCTGCGGCAGGGAGAGCCAGCGTCAGCGTCTTGCACCACATTCACAGTTCTGTCTGCCCTTAACCACTTCAGGCGAACGCTGGGCCAGTTGCCACTGTGTGCCTGATGTGTAGGTAGAAGCGAGCTGCAACGGCAAAGTTTTGTGTTTTGGTACTTGGGCCCAGGGTGTCTGGTGGCTCGTAAGAGATTAATAACGTAATTGTCAGTTATTCAATTTATTACCCCGTTTACCTTTATTTCTCTGAGTGTCAAGGTCTGTAATATGTAATTATGCAAAGTAGTAGTTATAGTAATAAACTGGGGGACATTCAAGTAATCTCGGTGCTCCGCTGTGACTGCACTCAGGGAACACGTGTGTCGGCCGAGACGCCGTCAATTGTCGTGTCTGTCCTGCTGAGGATCCACAACGTGCCTGTAACAACGTCTCGGAAAAAAAACGCGAGCAGCGGTGAATACACAACAACTTCTGTGACCGAGTGGAATTAGTTTATTTCCGTACACGACACATGACGCATACCGTCGACTTTCGCGCTGTTGTGCAGATATTGTCGGTACAATCCAGACGCTGTGATGAATGGGGATATGGGATCAAAACGAAATTCAATTAGCCTGTTGTGAGTCAGTGGTGCCCACGTGTGTGTCATATGAAAATACACGGGAAAAAGTCTCTAGAGCGAGTCCGGTATTTTGTCGGTGTAGTTTAGGTACAGCTTGTTTATGATTTGTGTTTACTGTTGTTCAGCTTTAATAGCAGAACGTGTCCGCTACCAGTGGGTGCCACCACCGTCGCAGCACTGACAGAGCCGCCCCCCCCCCCCCCTCCCTGCCCCACTGTCAGCCGGCACCGTAGCTCAGCGTGTTTGGTCAGAGGGTTAACTGCCCTCCGTAATAAAAAAAAAAAAGCTGAGCTAACCGATCAATTACAAACTTGAACGGATGACTTACGACGTCCGTCTTGAGCAGATGCAACGAAAACGAGCGAAATGAGATTAATAAAAAAAGGGGGAGGGGGGCGCAACATGACTCACAGCCAGTCCGCACGTATTCCCATCTATACGTACAGGCCTTTCACTGCAGACAAGCTCCAGCACAGAGGTGGGCACATAATTTTCTTGCGAGCTGAGTCCCGATAAATTATTAGTTTCTCCTTTCTCGGACGACGCCGATTCCACTACTGTGGTTCAATTAATGAAAAGCCACTCCAGTTGCCTAACTGAATCTTTATCCAGTAGACACGGCCTCTATACACGGTCCAGTCGTATTAATGTCACTGCAATAACCACACGTAGACTGCGCGTGGCGCCTCTAACAGTGATGGGTACGTAAAGCGTTTCTGGGGGACGCGGGAAGCAGTGCACTCGTCGTAATGAGGAACCGGAGCGACTTTACCTGACGTCCAAAAGGAGAGGATCATTGGTTTTCGGGCGGAGGGTGGCAGCATTTCCGAAGAGGCAAAGTCTGTAAACTGTTCACGCGCCGCCATAATAAAAGTATACTGTGCATTGCGAAACGGTCCCAGCCGCAACCGTCGCCGGGGTATCTGCGGTGCAGCACAGGGGTCGGCAGACGGCTGCATAGAAGTGTGCGGCCAGACACATGGACCGGGAGCCCACCGGCAGCGTCTCCTCGACGTAGCAGGCGCCTGGGCCGAAACCGTCGCCGGGGTATCTGCGGTGCAGCACAGGGGTGGGCGGCCGGCTGCGAAGAAGTGTGCGGCCAAACACATGGACCGGGGGCCCACCGGCAGCGTCTCCTCGACGCAGCAGGTGCCTGGGCCGAAACCGTCGCCGCGGTATCTGCGGTGCAGCACAGGGGTGGGCGGACGGCTGCGTAGAAGTGTGCGGCCAAACACATGGACCGGGGGCCCACCGGCAGCGTCTCCTCGACGTAGCAGGCGCCTGGGCCGAAACCGTCGCCGGGGTATCTGCGGTGCAGCACAGGGGTGGGCGGCCGGCTGCGAAGAAGTGTGCGGCCAAACACATGGACCGGGGGCCCACCGGCAGCGTCTCCTCGACGCAGCAGGTGCCTGGGCCGCAACCGTCGCCGGGGTATCTGCGGTGCAGCACAGGGGTGGGCGGACGGCTGCGTAGAAGTGTGCGGCTAAACACATGGACCGGGGGCCCACCGGCAGCGTCTCCTCGACGCAGCAGGCGCCTGGGCCGCAACCGTCGCCGCGGTATCTGCGGTGCAGCACAGGGGTGGGCGGCCGGCTGCGTAGAAGTGTGCGACCAAACACATGGACCGGGGGCCCACCGGCAGCGTCTCCTCGACGCAGCAGGCGCCTGGGCCGCAACCGTCGCCGGGGTATCTGCGGTGCAGCGCAGGGGTGGGCGGACGGCTGCGTAGAAGTGTGCGGCCAAACACATGGACCGGGGGCCCACCGGCAGCGTCTCCTCGACGCAGCAGGCGCCTGGGCCGCAACCGTCGCCGCGGTATCTGCGGTGCAGCACAGGGGTGGGCGGCCAGCTACGTAGAAGTGTGCGGCCAAACACATGGACCGGGGGCCCACCGGCAGCGTCTCCTCGACGCAGCAGGTGCCTGGGCCGCAACCGTCGCCGGGGTATCTGCGGTGCAGCACAGGGGTGGGCGGACGGCTGCGTAGAAGTGTGCGGCCAAACACATGGACCGGGGGCCCACCGGCAGCGTCTCCTCGACGCAGCAGGTGCCTGGGCCGCAACCGTCGCCGGGGTATCTGCGGTGCAGCACAGGGGTGGGCGGCCGGCTGCGTAGAAGTGTGCGACCAAACACATGGACCGGGGGCCCACCGGCAGCGTCTCCTCGACGCAGCAGGCGCCTGGGCCGCAACCGTCGCCGGGGTATCTGCGGTGCAGCACAGGGGTGGGCGGCCGGCTGCGTAGAAGTGTGCGGCCAAACACATGGACCGGGGGCCCACCGGCAGCGTCTCCTCGACGCAGCAGGCGCCTGGGCCGCAACCGTCGCCGCGGTATCTGCGGTGCAGCACAGGGGTGGGCGGCCGGCTGCGTAGAAATGTGCGGCCAAACACATGGACCGGGGGCCCACCGGCAGCGTCTCCTCGACGCAGCAGGTGCCTGGGCCGCAACCGTCGCCGGGGTATCTGCGGTGCAGCACAGGGGTGGGCGGACGGCTGCGTAGAAGTGTGCGGCCAAACACATGGACCGGGGGCCCACCGGCAGCGTCTCCTCGACGCAGCAGGCGCCTGGGCCGCAACCGTCGCCGCGGTATCTGCGGTGCAGCACAGGGGTGGGCGGCCGGCTGCGTAGAAGTGTGCGGCCAAACACATGGACCGGGGGCCCACCGGCAGCGTCTCCTCGACGCAGAAAGTGCCTGGGCCGCAACCGTCGCCGGGGTATCTGCGGTGCAGCACAGGGGTGGGCGGACGGCTGCGTAGAAGTGTGCGGACAAACACATGGACCGGGGGCCCACCGGCATCGTCTCCTCGACGCAGCAGGCGCCTGGGCCGCAACCGTCGCCGGGGTATCTGCGGTGCAGCACAGGGGTGGGCGGACGGCTGCGTAGAAGTGTGCGGCCAAACACATGGACCGGGGGCCCACCGGCAGCGTCTCCTCGACGCAGCAGGCGCCTGGGCCGCAACCGTCGCCGCGGTATCTGCGGTGCAGCACAGGGGTGGGCGGCCGGCTGCGTAGAAGTGTGCGACCAAACACATGGACCGGGGGCCCACCGGCAGCGTCTCCTCGACGCAGCAGGCGCCTGGGCCGCAACCGTCGCCGGGGTATCTGCGGTGCAGCACAGGGGTGGGCGGACGGCTGCGTAGAAGTGTGCGGCCAAACAAATGGACCGGGGGCCCACTGGCAGCGTCTCCTCGACGCAGCAGGCGCCTGGGCCGCAACCGTCGCCGGGGTATCTGCGGTGCAGCACAGGGTCGGGCGGCCGGCTGCGTAGAAGTGTGCGACCAAACACATGGACCGGGGGCCCACCGGCAGCGTCTCCTCGACGCAGCAGGCGCCTGGGCCGCAACCGTCGCCGGGGTATCTGCGGTGCAGCACAGGGGTGGGCGGACGGCTGCGTAGAAGTTTGCGGCCAAACACATGGACCGGGGGCCCACCGGCAGCGTCTCCTCGACGCAGCAGGCGCCTGGGCCGCGGCCCGTGCAGACGGCTGCAGCTCGCACGCCAGTTTTATGCTCCATCGGACACACGGTCGTTGGCGTGAACGGCAAGAAACGTCCGAAACCGAACACCTTCCACGTGTTACGGTCTGGGAAATGTTTTCGTGGTATTCCCTGGACGATCTCGTCATTCTGGAAGGCACACTGGACCAATAAAAGTACGCATCCATCCTTGCGGGCCGTATTTACCGCTACGTGCAGTTTGGCCTTCCTCGGCACGAAGGCATCTACCAGCACGACAATGCAACGTGACTCACAGGTTGCAGTGGTCCGAAGAGCACCGGTACGAGTATAGCGCACTCCCCTGGCCACCACGCAAGCCGGATTTAAGCCCGATGCAGAACCTGTAACACCATCTCCATCCAACTGTGACGCATTGGATACTCAAACCGGAAGCGCAGCGCGGCTGGCTGGGGCACTGCATTCGGCGCGTCTCCAGACTTCCACAGCCTCACTGGCTGCCTTCCTGCGCGCCTCGCACCAGTCCGCGTAAAGGCTCCTGTCAGGTCGTCACACTCACGTCAGTGGGTCGTTATGAAGTCAGTCTGAAAGTCATACTATGGAGAAGCAAAGCCAGATGATTAAAAAAAAACACGTTGCTCTCTACGGCATAACTTTCAGACACAGTTGCTAACTGCCTACTGTAGAGGACGAAACCAGTCGTGTGGACTTAATGAAGTTCCAATTAAGCAACTGCAGAGGTTTTTCATTAGTTATCCGAAAGATGTTCCAAAAGTGATAGCTGGGCCGGCGGGAATCGTCTGCTGGCTCCGTCGCTACGGGCAGCAGCCAAGCAGACGTACGCCGTGTTCTCTCGGCGCCACTCGATGCGACACAGATAAACGAGCGTTATATCGACGTGCTCGTCTCGTCTAGAGTTTCGCAATGCTATTAAAAGCAGTACACCGTTCTACAAAAAAGAATCACCCGTACTTGCATAGCTCGCTATCGCACAGGAATCAGAATGACACAGCAGTGAACTCCGGCTCCCATTTCTGATTCTCTGAGTAACTGAACTACCGCCTAGACAAGAGCTTCAGACGTCTAATTACTTTACAAAAGCGTTAATGTGTTCAATGTTTCAGGTTAAGAATGTAAGCGAAATAGAGTTTTCGAAAGCAAACGAATTACGTGGAAAGTGCTTTCGTTGTGAGGTACGGTCATCACAGTGGCTGTCTGCGGCCCCCAGAGTTACGCTGGATCGACACCCGAGAAGGCAGTTTCCAGCTCCAGCACTTATCTTCCTCTTTTAAACGTTTAACTTACGATTATACCTCGTACTGAGTACACTGTGACATCGTTTTAAATTCTTAAATTCGGTCAATAAATGTAAAAAGTAATGAGAATGAAACTTTTGTTGCTCCCCCATAAGTTGTATACTAAGCGACAGTCAACTGAAAAAGAGACAAGCCAAACAGAAGTAAGCAGACACGGTTATACCACAAACACTCGCCGCACACATTCAGCGGACTGTGAGGTCTGCAGTCGCCTGCTGTAGGCAGGAGTGCGCCTCTTCGTCCGAAGCGCCTCTCTTCACAGATCCATGGACATCGCGTGGGGAGAGACCGGGAATACGTGCAGCACGTGGTCAGACCCACATCGGCAACGCTGGAGCGTCCTTACACATCACCCACACAGTTTAGACGCGATTTCCGTGATTCTGGAGGTGCGCACCTGGGTGCAATCTTGGCCCCGTAGGCAACCGCAGATATTTTTCCACGAAAGGATTGCCTTCTTGTCTCGCACTAGGATCACAGTTTTAACAGTTGTGGTGATTGCTTTTGAAATGATGAGCGCTTTATTTAAGTTTTAGAGTTCCGTAACTGAATCGCTAAGAACGGAAACCTTGCAGACTAGCTCTGTTGTCCCTCTCTCTCTGTCTGTTAAGAGGCTTTTTTCTCAGGAACGGCTTCCCGTATCAAGTTGAAATTTGTGTCACATACTGAGGTGCACGGTCCCTTTACTGTGAAATAAATATAAGCCAAGTCGATGCGGTCAAATTTATTTCACGTATTTTCATACTCGCAAACTCACTCATCACCTAGAATCATGAAATTTGGGAAGCAGCAAGATTTCACAAGACAACTAAAGCAAGAAATTAGAAAATTATTCATTTGTAAAAATATAACACGAAAATTATTTTAATTGTTTTGTTCGACTATCTGTCTGCTCATCCATCTGTTAATACTTTTTTGTTTTCAGTAAGAGGTAAATGTAACAAGCCGAAATTTCAGTCTCACACTAAACTCTATGGTCCGCTGGCGGTGTAAAAAATGTAGGCTTGTAAGTCAATTAAAGCAGAAGATACGACCATTTATGCCACACATTTTGATACACGATTGTCAGTATTAACAATGGTAACACCAAAAAATCATCGAAATTCTCGATTCTCGGGATGGATGAATTTATCTTCTGTACACACATTACTGGCCATTAAAATTGCTACACCACGAAGATGACGTGCCACAGACGGGAAATTTAAGCGACAGGAAAAAGATTCTGTGATATGCACATGATTAGCTTTTCAGAGCATTCACACAAGGTTGGCGCAGATTCGAATCCTGCCTCGGGCATGGATGTGTGTGATGTCCTTAGGTTAGTTAGGTTTAAGTAGTTCTAAGTTCTATGGGACTGATAACCTCAGAAGTTAAGTCCCACAGTGCTCAGAGCCAGCCAGGTTCTGTTTACAGCAGCATGACGGTGGCATCCCTGTTTGGCGACATCGCGGTGAACGCACATTGGAAGCGTGTATTCGTCATCGCCATACTGGCGTATCACCCGGCGTGATGGTATGGGGTGCCATTGGTTACAGTTCTCGGTCACCTCTTGTTCGCATTGACGGCACTCTGAACAGTGGACGTTACATTTAAGACGTGTTACGACACGTGGCTAACCCTTTGTTCGATCCCTGCGAAACCCTACATTTCAGCAGGATAATGCACGACCGCATGTTGCCGGTCCTGCGTGGGCCTTTCTGGATACAGAAAATGTTCGACTGCTGCCGTGGCCAGCACATTCTCCAGATCTCTCACCAATTGAAAACGTCTGGTCAATGGTGGCCGAGCAACTGGCTCGTCACAATAGACCAGTCACTACTGTCTATGAACTGCGGTATCGTGTTGAAGCTGCATGGGCAACTGTACCTGTACACGCCATCCAAGCTCTGTTTGACTCAATGCCCAGGCGTATCGAGGCCGTTATTGCGGCCAGAGGTGGTTGTTCTGTGTGCTGATTTCTCAGGATCTATGCACCCAAATTACGTGGAAATAGCATAATACGAGGGTCAGTCAAAAAGTAATGCCTCCTATTTTTTTTCTACGTTTAATTGTCAGGAAATTTAAATGCAATTACATAGGTTGAAAACCACAACATTGAGGATCATTTTGTCATTTTTCAATGTAATTTCCGCCCATCTCTACAGTTTTGGTCCATCTATGAACAAGGGCATGTATCCCAGCACGGTAAAAATCACAGCTCTGCTTCCTAAGCCATTGACGCACGGATGTTTTGACGGCCTCCTCATCTTCAAAATGAATCCCACGATGAGCTTCTTTTAGTGGCCCGAACAGATGGAAGTCTGATGGTGCCAGGTCAGGGCTGTATGGGGGATGAGGCAAAACTTCCCATCCAATTTTGACAATCTCGTCAGAGGTGTGACGACTGGTGTGTGGTCTTGCATTGTCATGCAAAAGAAGAACATCTGCCATTGATTTTGTTGGGCGAACTCGCTGAAGACGTGCTTTAAGTTTTTTGAGGATTGTGACGTATTGAACAGAATTTAATGTGCATCCCTGCTCCAAAAAATCAACCAGAATCACACCCTCTGTATCCCAGAAAACTGTTGCCATAACTTTCCCTGCCGATCGCACAGTTTTGAATTTTTTCTTCCTCGGCGAGCTTGTGTGACGCCACTCCATTGACTGCCTCTTTGATTCGGGTTCAAAAAAATGCACCCATGTTTCGTCCCCGGTCACAATTTTTTTCAGAAACTCATCTCCCTCCAAACGGAAGCGCTGCAAGTGTTGGGAGGCTATTGTTTTCCTTGCCTCTTTATTCTGAAACCCACCGTGCACAAACTTTTGAGTACCCCAATTGTTTAATAATCGTGATCACACTGCCTTTACTAAGAGAAATAGTGCGACACACTTCATCTGCAGTCACCCGACGGTCACCACGAATGATGTCATCAACTTGCTGAATGTTGTGTGGAGTCACTGCACTCACCGGCCTGCCGCTCCGCTTTTCATCAGTCAACGGTGTTTGCCCTTCAGCTTCCTTACAACGACGAACCCATCGTCTAACAGTGCTGACATCCACTGTCACAACACCATACACCTTCTTCAGTCTTTCATGAATGCGTATGGGCGTTTCACCTTTTGCATTCAAGAATTCAATCACACAACGCTGTCTCAAACGAACATCGATGTCGGCCATCTTACAAACTTCTGCTGTGCTGCCACCTGTTGACACAGAAAGTTACTACTGCAGTGGATTGCAGAAGAAGGTTTGAGGAATGGCGCCAAATTCAAATTTTTCACTTAACTTAATTTTTTAAGTAGAAAAAAAATGGGAGGCATTACTTTTTGACCGACCCTCGTATATCTGTCCATTGAATACCCGTTTATCATCTGCATTTCTTCTTGGTGTAGCAATTTCAATGGCCAGTAGTGTAACTAAGTTTGTAGGGAACCCTGGATGCACTGGTGCTACTCGCATTTTTATTGCATCATAATTTGAGGTAAGATCAGTGGAAACAGCGATCTGCCGACGCCTGGAACAGCCGTGCCGAGCCGGCCGCGGGGCGTCTCTTCCAAATGTGACCTCCGTCAGCCGGCCGGCCCACGGCTAGAAGCCGGAACCGACCTCATGTTTAACAAACGGCCGCGCCGTCCAGACTGCTTCCTTTGCTCGTTTCCATTTGAGTGCCGCTTCCAGAGTTGCGCCTACCTTCTCTCCGCTGTCGGAGGGCAGGTAGAAGACGAGCACGGTGAGGAAGGAGATGGCCATGCACGGGATGATCAGGTTCACCGTGTAGAACAGCGTCTTGCGGCGCATCGTGATGTTGAACGTGATGTCCAGGTACGGCTCGTCGCAGCACGTGTAGTACTTCTCGTTCCTGAAACACACACACACACGTACTGCCGGCCAGCCAAACGGCACTCTGCGCTCCCTAGAACTCGGCTCTTTGTACGTCGAACCTCGAGAAATCCGATTTCTCCATAAATCTAATGAGTTAAACGTGCCTTTCAGAGGGAAAAGACCTCCTATAATTCCAGCAAATCGTGCACGCTTCCGTGCACTCGATAACTGGAAGCCATACTGCAGTTGCAGCGATTCGCCACAAGACAGCGATTTCGACCGGCACCACGAGCAGAGTGGCTCTGCTACAAGAAATCAACTGCTACGATTTGCTGCAGTTGCACCTGATCTGCGTATCCCTGTCGAATACTTGCAAAAAGCGAATTTGTAAAAAAAAGCGGGAACTGAAATTTATTTAACTTGTTTTGAAATGCATTTCTCGAGAACTGCACACTACATTTTTCACTGATCCCAAGTGCCTCGTGTAAATCTTTCCAGTGGGCTAATACAACGCGTTTTACGTTTTATTAGTCCACAATTTCTTTTCATTTAGTAGCCTTACTCGAACTGCAGGTGTCTACACGATTTGTTTTGCAATCTCGACCCGACAACAGCAATGTTGTCTATAATAGCACTGCTGATTATCATAACTCTTGTTACAAACTGTGTGAGGTAGACATAGATTATACGAAATGACGAGCGACTTGAGTAGAGTCGTGTAATATATTTGTCCTAAACATTTAAATTAAAATATCTTGTTAATACGAGGGTCAGTCAAAAAGTAATGCCTCCTATTTTTTTTTCTACGTTTAATTGTCAGGAAATTTAAATGCAATTACATAGGTTGAAAACCACAACATTGAGGATCATTTTGTCATTTTTCAATGTAATTTCCGCCCATCTCTACAGTTTTGGTCCATCTATGAACAAGGGCATGTATCCCAGCACGGTAAAAATCACAGCTCTGCTTCCTAAGCCATTGACGCACGGATGTTTTGACGGCCTCCTCATCTTCAAAATGAATCCCACGATGAGCTTCTTTTAGTGGCCCGAACAGATGGAAGTCTGATGGTGCCAGGTCAGGGCTGTATGGGGGATGAGGCAAAACTTCCCATCCAATTTTGACAATCTCGTCAGAGGTGTGACGACTGGTGTGTGGTCTTGCATTGTCATGCAAAAGAAGAACATCTGCCATTGATTTTGTTGGGCGAACTCGCTGAAGACGTGCTTTAAGTTTTTTGAGGGTTGTGACGTATTGAACAGAATTTAATGTGCATCCCTGCTCCAAAAAATCAACCAGAATCACACCCTCTGTATCCCAGAAAACTGTTGCCATAACTTTCCCTGCCGATCGCACAGTTTTGAATTTTTTCTTCCTCGGCGAGCTTGTGTGACGCCACTCCATTGACTGCCTCTTTGATTCGGGTTCAAAAAAATGCACCCATGTTTCGTCCCCGGTCACAATTTTTTTCAGAAACTCATCTCCCTCCAAACGGAAGCGCTGCAAGTGTTGGGAGGCTATTATTTTCCTTGCCTCTTTATTCTGATCGGTTAACATTCTTGGAACCCACCGTGCACAAACTTTTGAGTACCCCAATTGTTTAATAATCGTGATCACACTGCCTTCACTAAGAGAAATAATGCGACACACTTCATCTGCAGTCACCCGACGGTCACCATGAATGATGTGATCAACTTGCTGAATGTTGTGTGGAGTCACTGCACTCACCGGCCTGCCGCTCCGCTTTTCGTCAGTCAACGGTGTTTGCCCTTCAGCTTCCTTACAACGACGAACCCATCGTCTAACAGTGCTGACATCCACTGTCACAACACCATACACCTTCTTCAGTCTTTCATGAATGCGTATGGGCGTTTCACCTTCTGCATTCAAGAATTCAATCACACAACGCTGTCTCAAACGAACATCGATGTCGGCCATCTTACAAACTTCTGCTGTGCTGCCACCTGTTGACACAGAAAGTTACTACTGCAGTGGATTGCAGAAGAAGGTTTGAGGAATGGCGCCAAATTCACATTTTTCACTTAACTTAATTTTTTTAAGTAGAAAAAAAATGGGAGGCATTACTTTTTGACCGACCCTCGTATTAAGGTACTGTACGTCACCCTGTTTAAAGGTTAAAAACTTTGGTAATGCCTGTAGTTCTCTCAGAACCATCAGATGGAGCGCTGTCGCTACGACTTTCCCATCACTTCCCCTGCTACAGCATAAGCTTCAAACTGTTAATTACTTGAAATACGAACTTTTATTACTTCTTGTGACAAGTCGCAACTCCACAAGCAACGTAACTTCTCAGAGCGGCTCGCGGCACTGGAATGTCCATAAATTGTAACGTGAACCGGTTACTCGACGGATCTAATCGAAACGAAACAAAACTACAGAGCCACGCTCAATAACTGGGCAAATCAGTCACAGCCAAGCAGCCATACTGCCACAGGTCACATGCGATTCGTCGGGTTGCACGGTGTGAGCGTGTGGCTGCTATTCTGTCATTCTGCGCAACGGATTCATCTGAGATGTACCCTCTACCCTATGGCTCCTGCAAGATGCAATTTCCACCCCCACACTACTACAGAAGTCAGAGAGACGCTCCTAACGTTCTAAAGAGAAATGCCTGAAAAACTTTCAGCAATAAATATCTTCTGGAGTCGTTTCTCTGTAAGGAAATGACACAAAAATTCACAAATTCACAACATTTCTAGTGAGATACTTGGGTACTGGAGTAGTGCTAGTTAGTGTAAAACAAAACATGAAACTAACGAAAATTATTATTTAGTCTGCAAAAATTCTGAGAAATCGCAATTGCACTTTTAGTTGTGAACTGAAGAAGTTATTTCTGGTTTCTTTTCGGAATGTGAAGTTACCTCTTACGGATAGGATTCCCTATGGAAATTTCTATACAAAGTTTAAGATTGTTAATGACTTGGCAGAATGGCTGAGAGCCGATCCTACTAAACTTGAACAATTATCCGTTAGAATCTTGCTAGGTACGGTGGAGGCTGTCGTGTGTGAAATTCAGTGCAGGGTACTGTTGTGGAGGAAATATGGGGCTCGCAAGAGCTGTAGTGCACAATACCTTAAGCTGCGATGATGACTGCTGTCTGCGCCGCTCGTTGCTGACAAATAAGATAACTCTCGTTCTATCTGGATTGACCTTCGACAATCAAACACTCCCAACGCCTTGATGAAGTCAGGGACTCCTATTCGCCCTTAGTCTAACTACTGGCGTAGTACACTGGTCAGATAACCAGTCCACCGTGATGCCACTCAAAAATTCGCTCGCAAGCGTTTAACTATAACTCTGTCCGTTCACACTGCACAATAAGTGTGGCGGCCAACACAGTGAACAACGCTTAATCACAAGGACTCAATATCGAGTCGCACTCCGCTTCGCTCTCGACAGAGGTGCTCTCCCAGTGAAGTACTGAGGAGAGACTTGTTCCTCGCTCTTTGAGTACACGTACGAGCGCACACGCTCTCGTTACGTGTTCTCGCTCCAAGGGCGACGACGGAACGGCCGCTCTCCACGCCAGACGTGAAGAGGTATATCTTTCGGTCTCTTCCATTACTCCTTCAGCTCAAGCCGTCAGAAATATCGTCTGCCAATCGGCACTGCTCTTCTAAAACGGGAGAGTAGCGTTTCGTTTAAGGCGAACAATCCGGAAATCTGTAGCATCAGCGTTTGGCGTTTGCTGTCTCCCTGTGAAAATCTCTGAAATTGCGTGCTATGTTTGTAAAGAATGCGTAGGCTGGACGCTTCCACACAATGTAGCGGAATTTGCTTGTAAGCCAAACACGGGGTCGTTCTCCCTTTCACTCGGCTGATGTAGATAGGTTGACTCGTCCTCTGAAGGGACCAGCACCCCGGCGTGCGGTTTGCCTCTCCTGAACTAAAATCTTTTGTGACCGTCGTGTGTTGAATGTGTACGTGTGTGTGTACACCAGCCTCGAGTATTTCAACCCTGGTGCGCACTTGCAATTTACTTGTTATATTCATATCGCTTACATGAATTCATACAACACTGACTTTATCTTATCGAGTTTGGGTTCGAATGAAGTGTCTTGATGGGCGGAATACGATTGTGAGGGCGGAATATGTAAGCGATGAAGGTCAGGGGACCGCGGCGCCTTACAACGGGAATTCCGAGCGATCGGCAATCGGCGATTTGCCGAGACTTACAGAACGTGTCGTCTGAGAACACACTGTGGGGCTTTGCGGCGGATCGCTGCAATCTGTCGCTTGTTTTGTGGGCAGGGGGCATTGGGCAGAGAGGCGAGGGGGGCAGGGGGCCAAGGGGGCTGGCGAGGGCGACAGGGGGGAGAGGGAGGCACGTTAACGCTCGGTAATTGGAATTATTACGTCGATTCTTGCTACAGTTGTTTTGTCATTCAACTCTTCCGACACACATATAGCACAGAGTACTTCCAAAAGTTCTGAGACCGCTTTTATTTCTGGCTTATAAGCGACGTGAGGGCAACAACCACGGTGGAAGGTTTAATAGGCGTGTGAGGAGACGGTGTCAGGTGGTGAAAGGGCAGCTCTGGTGTATCAGAAATCTCAATGGGGTAACGACTCTTTATCATGTGATCGAGACATCCTCCAGAATGTTTCGAAGAAGACAAAAGTGTGTGCGACGATGCACAGACTTGGCTGAAAGGCGGAACGCCGACAGTTCTTTTCTGGAAAAAGAGACTCGGTGTTGTCAATACGAACCTATCATTTAACGACAAAATGCAGAAATTCCCATGAAGACGCTTTGACCATATAATTGACATTCGAGCAGATGTGACGTGCGAATTGAACAAAATCCCACTGAAGGACCCATCTGACAGCTTCACGCGGTTGTGTGAATGTTCTGTGCGTTGTACTCGGGGGAGGGGGGGGGGGGCAACGATGTAGAACAGCTGAAGCATTAAAACCACCCTCACCACCTTTCTTTTCTTTTAGTAATTCAGTCTCAGAACAGTTTGGACTGACTAACGGTGGGCGTGCAACTGATTACGATGCAAATAGACACGATGTGTTCCCGGCTTTGCTCACAATAGAAAACGCGCTTAACCAAGCCAACTGGAGATCACCGAAGCAGAAAAAGTGGGTCGAGATCCAATGACTGTTAGCAGAATATGGAATCGGTGGGTTCAGGACGTTAATACGGAATGCCGTGCTGGATCCCAACGGCCTCGTATCACTAGCAGTCGAGATGACAGGCATCTTATCCGCACGGCTGTAACGGATCGTGCAGCCACGTCGCGATCCCTGAGTCGACAGATGGGGACGTTTGCAAGACACCAACCATCTGTAGGAACAGCAGCATGGACTATCAGCTCGGAGACCGCGGCTGCGGTTATCCTTGACGCTGCATCACAGACAGGAGCACCTGCAATGGTGTACTCGACGACGAAACTGGGCGCACGAATGGCAAAACGGCATTTTTTTCGGATGAATCCAGATTCTGTTTACAGCATCATGATGGTCGCATCCGTGTTTGGCGACATCGCGGTGAACGCACATTGGACGCGTGTATTCGTCATCGTCATACTGGCGTATCACCCGGCGTGATGGTATGGGGTGCCATTGCTTACACGTCTACTTCACCTCTTGTTCACATTGACGGCACTTTGAACAGTGGACGTTACATTTCAGATGTGTTACGACACGTGGCTCTACCCTTCATTCGATCTCAGCGAAACCCTACATTTCAGCAGGATAATGCACGACCGCATGTTACAGGTCCTGTACGGGTCTTTCTGGATACAGAAGAAGTTGGACTGCTGCCCTGGCCAGTACATTCTCCAGATCTCTCACTAATTGAAAACGTCTGGTCAATGGTGGCCGAGCATCTGGCTCGTCACAATACGCCAGTCACTACTCTCGATGAACTGTGGTATCGTGGGCAGCTTTACCTGTACACGCCATGTAAGCTCTGTTTGACTCAATGCCCAGGCGTATCGAGGCCGTTATTACGGCCAGAGGTGGTTGTTCCGTGTGCTGATTTCTCAGGATCTATGCACCCAAATTACGTGAAAATAGAATAATAGATTTGTCCAATGAATACCCGTTTATCATCTGCATTTCTTCTTGGTGTAGCAATTTTTTTGGCAAGTAGTGTATTTATCCCTTGTTTCGACGACACATTTATTCCGATGCAAACGAAATTTTATGCCCCCAGTTCCCTGGTACACTCAACAATAGCAACGGCAAACATAATTCATTTTGAGCCAATGTACTCATACAGGCGGACACCTGCGATGCCTCCTCGGTAGCGAAACGTGCCGCGTCGAATCGAATAGAGTCCTGGTGCCGGAACCCGACCGTGGCACACGAGTGCGTGTATTCTGCCGTTTCTCAGAATAATTTCACAAAACACAAAAATGTGTGGCAGCTAGCAGCAGCGGTTGCGTACACAGAGGAGTCTCACTGTACATAGCAGACAGAACCACCGTGGCCTGCAGGTTAACTGGCAAATGTAACGAGAGTGTTTAAGCTGAATTCAGTTCCTTTTATCGGTGCCTCGATAAGAGCGATTCGCCTTCTCATTGTGGCAAAAGATCATTTGCAGGCCCTGTACATTACAAATATTTAAAAAAATGTCATTCAGGTTTCACCATTAAAAGCACCGACACCTTACCTGCAGCACTCTTTCTGCAGTACGGGACATTGTCGTGAGTAGACGTGCTTCGACAAATAAACATTACAGGCGATCTAAAGGCCTGTCAGCCAGTGTGCAGCGCTTCCAGTACGCCAGCAGCGCCAGCGCGCAGACGACTGCGGTGTGGGCCTTCGCTGCACGTGCCGTACACAGCGCTGCCACCACACTTTGGAGCTACTCTTCCTCCAAACGACTTTGTAGGGTGTCACCCAGGCGGTTCCTGGCAGTCGACGTGGGGAGTACGCAGTTGAGTTCAGTTGACGATTCTCCTCGCTCGACGCCGATTGCTGCGCGACTCCTCAGTCCAAGTTCCGTTCGCTCCGAGCTTCAAGCCATCAGTCGGCCTCTGCGTCGTCACGAGTGCATCCGCCGCGGAGGACGTCGAACGTTTCCCGGCTGTGTCAATGGTACCCGATTACGACAGAGTATCGTATTTAACTGAGTGACGAAGATTAGAGTAACAGTACAGACTGTACCTTCTAAGAAACTGTTACTGTGTATTGTGTCATTCTCATATCGAATCTGGACGTTCTTTTAGTCGGATTATTCTGAAGGAGCGTTTTGTCGAACGTTCTCGATGGGTCGTGTTAGTAAAGTTCCGTTGTTGCCTCGCTACCTGATCATATACATTCATTAGCTGCGTGCATCACCCACTACAGGGCTTAACCAAGTCTGCCTACCTTCCACTGTGCGTCAGTTACTCACACCACCTAGTTTCGAGACGGTGCTCCACTGAGCTTTCAACCTTTGGCGCGTTGCCATCAGGACAATGGTGAATGTCTGAAGAAGGTCTCTACTGTGGAGTGACTTGTATAGAACTGAAGTGAAACGAGTACATCAAACTAATCAATAACGATCCGAGATACTCGTATTTTATTAGAAGAACCCTAGGGATGTATAGTGAACCTGTGAAGCGTGTAACTTACAGAACACTAGTTCGACCGATCTTCAACAGTGTTGGCCAGTCTGGGATCCTTACCAGATAGTACTGATACAGGGCTACGGTGACACTGCCCAGCCCCAGTTGCAGATGCTGCATCACAGTATCGTCCACTGTCCAAGTTCCCAGAGTGCGAAGAACAACAAACATTTGCTTCCTCCCATATACATATGTATTGCAAAAAAATGGACTGAATGGATTGTTACCAACAATGGGCGCACCAGAGCTGCACTGCGACTGGAAGAGGGGGAGAGTGCGACCCACCTGACGGCCGGCACCTCGAGGATGTCCCACTCCACGGACGTGTAGAACTCGGACAGGTCGACCCCCAGCTCCACCACGTTCGAGTCCTTCACCTCGTCGATGTGCCTCAGGTCCACCTGTGAAACATCACAAGAATGCGGGTAGCGCAACTCCCGTGCACGTATATGTCGTTCCACTGTAAATAACGTCGCAGATGCTCGATAGACTTATTGGTTTTCGAGCACGTCACAGAAGATGCATTATCTCACACATCAGTGTCATATTTAAACCTCGGAGGTGTTGCAGGAATTATATTTGAGCCTTTAGACTTTCATAAATTCAAAACCGTACTCTACACTAACAAATGGTTTTCGACGTCTGACAATATAACCTAATTTTCCTTTTATTTTCAAGGGGATGAGACAAAGCAACGTGAGTATCCAGCCTCAGTTGCTATGTTTTTCTACCTCCCAAGATTTTCTACATTTGTTCCTAAAGTGTGGTAGTAGAAATATGGTACTGTAGTTAGTAATCAGTGACCGTATAGTAATTTCGGATTCGTAAATAAACTTCTTCCCACTGAATTCTAGTGCTCATTACATATTACTTGCTAATACAGTTGCAATCATCTAATTTGTTAATTATAAAATATTGTTAATTATAGAGGATCATATAGTGCGACCTAACATATTTAGTGAGGGGTAGCAAACATATTTCAGCACATTAACGAGAATCATTTGAAAGTACACGTCTCCAAATTTTCGGTAAGGTACCCAAAACCATCTGAAACTAATTATCTACCAAATTAATTAACATTCAAGCTTTAGACTATGGTTAACTTCAGTTATAAATTATGTCAAAATTACTGTTATATTCTGAATTTTGGCGTTATCATTTTGTTGATATATTTTTTATGTTCTATTTGGCGTGTAGCAGTTTTAAATTAACTCAGTAAGTTCAATATTTTGAGGTTGATGAATTACTTTATAAAAGATGACTGCCGCAAAGCTGTGCAGAGGATTGGCCGGCAGTCTGGGCGGCGGCGGGCGCGCGCCTCTCGCCGTGGACAGCGCGCCCCGGTCCGGCAACGGACCCGCATCTATATCCTGCAGTCGTGAGTTCAAATCATGACTTCCGTAACAGTAATTACCAGTTACTTTCGAGTACATTAGCACAGTGATTAGCGACTCCTATGAACAGTAGCTGGTTCGCAGGACAGTGTCATCAGTCTTGTGACTGGTTTGACGCGGCCCGCCGCCAGTTTCTCTCCTGTGCCAGCCTCTCCACCTCAGAGTAGGCAACTGCGTGCTGTATGTGTGCCAGTCCCTGTCTTCCCCTACAGTTTTTGCCCCCACAGCTCCCTCTAGTACCGTGGAAGCCATTCCCTCATCTCTTGACACATGTCCTATCATCCTGTCCCAGTGTTTTCCACATATTCCTTTGCTCTCCAATTCTGCTCAGAACCTCCTCATTCCTTACCTCATCAGTCCCCATCATTTTCAACATTCCTCTTAAATGCTTCGATTCTCTTCTGTTTCGGTTTTCCCACAGTCCATGTTTCACAACCATACAATGCTGTGCTCGAAGCGTACGTTCTCAGAAATTTCTTCCTGACACTAAGGCCTGTGTTTGATGCCAGTAGACCCGTTTTCGACAGGAATTCCGTTTTTGCCAGTGCTATCCTGCTGTTGATGTCCTTCTTGCCCTGGCCGTTATTGGTTTTTTTGCTGCCTAGATACCAGAGTTCCTGAACTTTATCTACTTCGTGACCATCAATCCTGATGTTAAGTTTCTCGCTGTCCTCAGAGTGCTCAGAGCCATTTGAACCATTTTTAAGCAACTTGGATGCATGAGCTGTTAAGCTGACTGTGTGGTAATTCTCGCACTTGTCAGCTCTTGCTGTCTTCGGAATTGTGTGGATCATATTTTTCCGAAAGTCAGACGGTAATTTGCCAGACTTATTTATACATTATACACACCAACGTGTATAGTGGTTTTGTTGCCACTTCCCCTAATGATCTCAGAAATTCTGATGGCATGTTATCGATGACTTCTGCCTTATTTGATCTTAAGTCGTCCATAGATTATTTTTGTGCACGATCTTGATTGTTTCGAGTTCTTTAAATGTATATGAGAACAGTTTTATGGTAAAATGATACGTTAAAGTTTAGCGACATGTGAATCGTTTGAACCACGGACTGTGTTGTACTTAACAATCCATGAACTAGTGCAACAAGTGAAATCTGCTCTAATGCCACCCACAACAACAACGACAACAGAGTGAGTGGCATGGCGGCGGCCTTCCGTTGCCCTCGCGGCCACTACCAACCATACTTTCGCGCCCGCTAGCAGCTGTCGCTGTATCCGTGCGCAGCGGCAGTATGTGTGTGTCGGAAGGGCACTTCCTTCTCAGCTAACGAACCAGTTCTACCTTCAACTTGTGTGGGCCATCCGCAACCACAGCAGTAATAAAATGTAACAACTACAGCCGTCCTTATGATGTTATTTATTTTATGGCTACCAGTTTCGGTGGTTCAGTGCATCATGTTGAGGCCTTAGCCGACGCTAATGGTGTTAACACAACCCGTGTACACGATGCATCAGTGGCCAACATCTCTAACAGGTTTTCGCAGACTATCTTTAACAGCGGCATTTGTCTCCCCAACCGACTGAGGTGATAGTCGATGTTTGGAGCTGTTAAAGATACTCTGCGAAAACCAGTTACAGATGTTGGACACTGATGCGCAGTGTGTATACGGATGGTGCTAACCTTATTAGCGTCAGCTGAGGCCTGAAGATGGTGCACCGAAGCGCTGAAACTGGTAGCCATAAAATAAATGGCATCGTGAAGACGGCTGTAGGTGTTATATTTTATTACATAAGTGAACGGGCCAAGTCCCTTAGCCCTCCAGTGACGAGCACGGACGTGCAGACACCGCAGCAGTGGTGCACCGACGCTCGCTGAGGAACTGCCGTGGCGGCCCGAGTGCTGTGTTTTGAGTCGCACTCCCTACGGAGCCCTGGGCAGTGAGTTGGCCTCTTCAGACTCGGATTTCGTGGCAGCTAAGTGCAAGTGGCCTGCCTTTGCCAAGCCCACGACTACGTGTGTTCTTAACTCTAGAACATTGCCAGGGATCTGGAGTTAAAGCTTTCCGTTGCTCACTTTGGTCTTATGCCCCTCTTCTGTACTTTACTTCCTTCTACGACTCAAGTAGGCAGCCGAACGTCCATTTGTTCGAAAGTCAAAACTCCTCGAAGGATACTATATTTGATAAATTCGCTCTACAGAGTTTACCTGGGCCGTCTTCTCACTGCACCAGTGACTCATTGACAATTACGCAACTGCCGCGTTCTTTTCCAGCGACCCTGCCGCCAACAGCGGGCTACAAGAGTCGGCTGCTGGAGCACCTGCTGGCCGATGTGATGTTCCAGCAGAACGGGCCACCACCTCGTCTCTACGGTCCGTAAGCGCCCCTCAGTTTGTGGACGAAAAGCTTCCAGGCAGCGAGACGGGATGAGATTGTCCGATTAGGTAGCCGCCACGGCCACCTGACGTCACGTACTGTCTGCGGGGTCTGCAATGAAAACCAGTTTTTATTTACCGCTAATTTGATTTTTACTACTCATTATTTTTCGTCTTTCTGTGCACTCATCAGTCTCTTCAACAGTTACTGTAGTAATTCACTTCCGTCAGTCCAGCCACTGAAGTCCTTTCATCCTTGCTCTTGAACTTTTCTTTTAATACCTTCATTCCCTCTTCGATGTACAGATTAAACAGTAGAAGCGAAAGGCTGCAACGCTGTCTTATACCCTTTCTAATCCAATAACTTCGTTTTTGGTCTTCAGTTCTTATTGTTTTCTCTTGGTTCTTTTACATATTGTATATTAGTCGTCTTCCCTTAAGAACTTATACCTGTTTCTAAGAATTTTGATGCACCATTTTACATTGTCTAACACTTTTTCTAGTTCGACTAATCCTATGATCGTGTCTCAATTTTCAGAAGTCTCGGTTCAGTTATAAACCACAATGTTAGAACTGTCTCTCTTGTGCCTTTACTTTCCTTAAAGCCAAAATGATCAACGTTTAAATATTCACTATTTTCTTTTCTGTTCTCGTATATATTTTTCTTGTCAGCAACATGGATGCATGAGATTTGACATCTTCGGGATTGTGTGGATGACATTCTTCGAAAAGTCTAACTGTACTCATCCAGTCTCATAGATTCCAGAAAAGTAACAGGAATACTCGTCTAGGCGGCATTTGGCCGATGATGTTAGACATTCCTAAGGAATGTTAGCTATACCTTCCACTTTCTTTGATCACAAATCTTCGAAAGCTCTGTTAAACTCTGATTTTGATACCGAATCCGCCATTTCTTCCAAATCTTCTTCTACTTGTTCTTCTGTGACCTCATCAGACAATTCCTACCTCTGCTAGAGGCGTTCAGCAAACGCCTATCCGCTCTCTCCTCCTGTCATAGTATCTCCTTTTCTATGATATATACTTTCGAAAATAACTCAAAATAGCGTAATTACTTTAGTAGGGAAATGGTTCCACAGCGCCTGAACGAAGCGAAGGTGGTCTTGGAGAATCCCATCCACATTTTGATTGAGACGCTCCTGCTCATGCGGAAGATGCAGATGTGGTACCTCTCTGGTCTGATTCACCACCTCCACCTCCTCGCTGTTCTGATTACCCACCTTCTCTGCCTCTCTGGTCTGATTCACCACCTCCAGCTCCTCTCCGGTCTGCTCCGCCATCTTCTCTGCCTCTCTGATCTGATTCACCACCTCCTCAGCCTCTCTGTTCAGACGTTCGCTGCCCGGCTGCGCTTCTCCGTGAGACAGGTATCGGGAGCACGACGGCACAGCAGCAACACAGAGCCACAACAAATGGCAGGTAAGTGTACTTCCAGTGTAATGTGAGACAAATGTTACAGTAAATTTGTTCTATGTATTTCGTTCGTTATTCTTAATAATAGAAATGTTTAAACCTATCTGTCAAGACCACTATTTCTGCATGTCTGCGGGTACACACAGCAAGACACCTGTGTGTGGCGGAGAGTACTTTTGGTACCGCTGCCTGATCTCCCCTACCCCATTTCTTTGGGAAATTTCCCGTGCGATGAGTTGGTGAACTTGTGTATGGCACGTAATTTCCCGAATTTTCTCGCTGTGTCATTTTGTGAGACATGTGCAGGAGGAAGTAATACGTTAGCCGACTGTTTTTGGAATACGTGCTCTGGGAATGCCAAAACTAAGCCCGTGTGGGGCTGTCCGTGAGAATCAGCGCCTCCTTGCAGCGTCTCCCACTGGAGCTTGCTGAGCGTCTCCTTGACGCTCTCTCGCCGACTAGACGAGCCCGACCCGTGGCGCACGGCTCTCGGCTCGATCTCGCCTACCTCTTCTCGTGATCCTCTTTGGTGACGGTTCCAGTGTAGTAAGCAGTGCCCAAGGACGAGTCGAATGAGCGTTACGTGTGCGGCGTGTGTCGTGGATGGCGTACATCTCCCTAAGACGCTTGCAGTGGATCTCAGCGAGGCCTCCGCTTTTCCTTCTATCTGCTTTGTGCTGTTATTCCACTTTAGGTGTGTCTGCGTGGTTACTCCTAGGCATTTTACGGCAGTTACTGTTGCTGTTCCCAGCTACTCTTCGCTTATAGTGCAATAGAACACCAGTGGACCTCTTCTTATAGGTAACAGTATCGTCTGTGGAAATGTTCGATCACCATGCCACTGCCTCGGTTTACTCCCGGAAACAGAGTTCAGCAGGTCCTGAATCGAATAGTCGACAAGCTTTTGTTAGACGAGTCTGACTGCTGTAGTGGAGGAGCTAACCGTAAAACACTCAGCTGAAGTAGGTTTCCTTAAATGATTCGTGGTTTATTATTTTGCGGAACAAAAAAGAATTCTTAAAAATTCCACTTAATGTTGAAGATATTTTCCTGTATCCAGCATAACTGTAGCCTATTTGTGCTCTGCTTTAGATAATGAGAACGGTATCCCCAACGTGCCTTTCCGAAGCTCCTTTCTTTACCACAATATTATATGGAGCAGGTACAGAGGACGCCCACACCTGGCGAAGTGATCCGCCACCTCACGCGCACAGCACAGATGCAGAGCTCTCAGTAAACGCGCTCCGCCACTGTAACGCGGCTTCAAGTGCACGACTCGAGTCCCTGCAGTGATTTCTTCTGCTCAACCAGTCGCCGTGCTAGCACGTCTAATGAAAATATTCTTATCCTCTTTACAAATATTTGTGCTTCTGTTATATCTTTAGTTACAATAAACGCTTAGAACAATTGAGTCACTAATATGGCTCTAGTACACTATACAATAAGTGGTTCACCTCGGGTATTTGCTGACCCGTTTAAGTTATCGTAATTCGGTTTTTAAGTAAGTAAATAGTGACAACGCCCTCAGTAAATCAAGTGATGTTGGAATGCGATGTTCTTTCGCACTCGCATGTATGCATGCGCTATATCGTTCTTCTTAGCAACACACCCACTCCAGTACGGTATTTATACGCCGATACCAGGCAGTGAGAACAATAAAAATGCATTGCCCTGTACGGGAATCGCATCATGTGTGCACAAGCTGTGAGGCAGCAACGACGACGTGTGAGAGTTTGGGTCATGCCGTGACTCCTGTGACCGCCCGCGTGAAACAGGAGCTCGGAGTTCGAACCGCGCTTCCGGCACAAATTTTCACTCTTACTTTTCAAGGTTTCTTCAGTGAAGTAAAGTCGAGCGGTCCAGTCTTCAGAAAAATCTAGCATCACACGTTCACACTCTCACCGACTCTTAAGTTCAATCTGCCTCAGACAGGACGTATTCTCAGCGGCCTATCTCTGTACATCGAAGGCACTCTCCACTGACTCACTCATTCACTGACTCATCATCGGCCAGCCCAAACCACTAAGCTTAGAAACTTGAAATTTGCAATTACCTTACACTGTAAAAATGAATTTTTCGATATTCCACCTCTAAAGCTATGAAATAGCGGATGAAGGGCATTTTTAAAATATGTCGCCATTAAAGCAATTTTGAAGGTAGGGCTACGAGAATTGGCATTTAGTTTCTCGGTCAGAAATAAAGAAATCCATGTTTGAGCATTTTTGAAAATTAAGCCCCTAGCAGAGTGAAATAATGGGTGAAATTTGTTTTTGAAAATAAATCTGTATTAAAGAAGTAATAAAATATTTTTAAAGATACATTTACGAAAATTGTTATTTGACTTCTCGGTTCCAAATAAAAAAAAAAGAAACGTAGTTCAGTGTTTTTGGAAATTCAACCCATAAATGTATGAAATAGGCGATGAAAATTTCTAAGAAAAGGATGGTTAGTTGACTGATTTGGGAGAGGGGACCAGCCATATCATCGATTCCATGACATAAGATGGCAGAAATCAAGGGAGGAACAACATAAACAGCAAACAAACAGGAAAAAGGGGCGTCATGGCAGCAGGAAGACAAAAGAACAAAAGGGGGTGGGCAGAGCAGGGGTGCCCCAGAAACGCTACACGCAACGGGGCTCCAGCACCACCACCGACCTATCCCGACACCCACACCATACCATTATCACGATGCTGTGGGGACGAGGGGAAGAAGACACAAGTAAAGAAGGAAAACCGGCACAACAGACCAGAGAAAATGTAGGAACAAGACTGGGAGAGCTTGGGTGACGTGGAGATAAGGTCAAGGCCGCTATAACTAACACCTTCGCTAAATGAGGGACTCAAATTCCAGAGGAAAATTCAAGGAATTATACCTGAGAGCACAAACCACTTCTGTGAAGATAAATGAGGACAGACGTAACCGTGCGAGGGTCGTCCACTAACATCCGAGACAAGGAAGTCGGGAGGTCATATTTACTGCAAAGGTCCAAAAGGAGGGAGCAGTCCAGCTAAACATTGATCACCATGAGCGGAGCCCTCCAACCAGAGTGGGCTCATTGCAGAGTGAAACCCCGTGGGTCGACCTACTATGGTCCATACGAAGACGGCAGACAATGATACATTCCCACCAGGAGAGGCAGAGGGAAGAACCCCATGTGGTGTGAGTCTCCTTGACTGTGCCGAGTTTATTAGACAGTGGGATAGCCTCCAAAGTGTCAACCCGCTATTGAAGAACAAGGGATTTGATGTAAAGCTGCAGATCTGCTCCCAGAGGGGTCACAGAGAATGGGGGGGGGGGGGGGGTGTAGGTGGTCCCCCCCCCCCCCGCCCTCAGCGAGATGATAAGCCAGTTCTTGTGATCTGGGATACCTACAGGGCTAGGAACCCAAAAAAAGTCAACCAGGCAAGCAGTATCGCTAAGATCAGCAACAAGGTTACAGATGGCAGAGATCATGAGGTGGCAGGAAAACACCGAGATATAGCCTGAGGGGACTCATTGAGTCCGTACACAACAAAATACGTGGGGGGGGGGGGGGGGAAGGTGGAGAACCGTTTTATAAAACAGAGGGCCCAATAGATAGTCATCAATTCTGCAGTAAACACCCCAAAAATGGTTCAAATGGATGTGAGAACTATGGGACTTAACATCTGATGTCATCAGTCCCCTAGAACTTAGAACTACTTAAACCTAACTAACCTAAGGACAAAACACACACCCATGCCCGGGGCAGGATTCGAACCTGCGACCGTAGTAGTCGCGCGGTTCCAGACTGTAGCGCGCAGAACCGCTCGGCCACTTCGGCCGGCAAACACCCCACATGTGGCATTTTGTTCCATGCCAATAGAAGATGTAAAGGCATATGTCACATTAGCAGGTTTAGTGCCATCGGTGTCAAAAATAATGGCGTCCTGAACCTCCCATAAGAGCATTCAGAGAAAACAATGAAATGCCATTGGAGCAGACTCCAGAAGAGATCCAGCCGAATCAGTGGCCAAGGAACTAATCAAGGGAGGAGTGTTCGGGAGAGAACGTGGGGAAGAGGTCAAGGAGGGAAGATGGAAGTCACAGTGAAGAGAAGCGAGGCAGAGCCCAAACAGTAAACCCACCCGAGGGTGGGAAAAGAATGGAACAGGAGGGCTGAGCAGGAGAACAGTTGGTAGTAATGGCATAAGAAACAAGGGGCTGCGACTGCGACTGCCCAGCATCAACCAGAAGGCTGTCGTCAGGACTGGTGTGAAAGGCTGGTGGCTAAACATATACCACAGTGGTGGACCGGGTCCAAGAGCGGAGTGTGGAAGGAGTAGTTGGTCCATAAACTTGACAACCACAGTCCAACTGAGTAAAGATTGTGAAGGGTCGAATGGTCCGTGCCAAAAAAGCTGTGGGCAAAGAAGCAAAAAACAGTCAACCTTTCGATGATGAATATGTGGCAACCGAGTAAGACTGATGTCAAAAAGAAGACCCAAGAAACGGAACAGGTGTCGGGCATCGAGGTAGAGCTCCAGTTTTGGATGGACGATAGTATGGCGACAGAAATGCACCACCCTGGACTGACCGGGAGAGAACCGAAAACCGTGCAAGAGTGTCCACGTGGAAGTGCGCCAGATGGCACCTGGAACTGTCGTTCCACAGAGTCCGCCGAGTGGGCGCTAGCCCAGATACAGAACCATTCACATACAGAGTGCGAGTGACCAACCATCTGGCACAGGCCACGTGTCTATTAATAGTGGTTAGAAAAAGGAGGACACTTGCTACGGAGCCCTGTGGAATGCGATTCCCACGAGCCTGTGGGGAGCTGCGAACAGTGGCAATCTAGACTCTGAACGAGAAGTGGGACAGGGACTGGAGAATAAAAATTGGAAGGGTGCCCCAAAGACCCCATTTGTGGAGCGTAAGGAGGATGTGATGGCGCCGAGCTGTGTCGTACGCCTTACGAAGGTTGAAGAAAACTGTGACAAGCTGGCGGCAGTGAGGAAAGCCCTGCAGAAGCAGGCGATCGATCGAAGACTGTCCCTCCCGAAAGCCGCACTGGTAAGAAGACAAAGGTCCTGAGGTTCGGAGACCCAACTGAGCTGACGAACCACCGCCTGTGTTAGTAACTTGCAGGGGACACTGGTCAGGCTGATAGGCCGGTAACCGTCACGGAACGACGGTTCCTTGCCACACTTAAGGACACGAACCTGAATATTGTCCCTCGATTGGTAGGAGAAAATGCCTTGGAGCCAAGTACTGTAAAATACGTGGAGGAGGTAGTGGCGTTGTGGAGGTGCTGAAGCAATTTGTAATGAATCGTGGGAAGAAGCCTGAAAAGGGGAAGGTCGAGCTCACTGTTTTTGGAGGAGGAAGCTTGATAGGAGGCTGTCACGAAACGAGCCGCGAGGTGTTCCGTGAGAACTGCCGGATCTGTACGGAGGCCGCGTGGAAGGGCAAGGCCCTCGAGAGTGCCGCTGAGTGCCGCGGAGTGAAGCTCATACCCGTGGCGAAGGGGCAGAACGACCTAGAGAGCAGACGAAGCTCTCCCAGCGCAGCCGCCCGCTCCGCCTGGTTAAATAACGGGCTCTGGCGCGAAGAGGTGTGGAGGCAGCGAGAGCAGCGGAGGACGTGCAGGGGCGGCGGTTAGCGACGAGAAACTGCCGCGCCCCGCCGCGGAACTTGCCAGACAGATCGCGGACGACTTCATCCGTGCAACCTGACACAGAAGGTGGAAACACGACCTATTTTTAAGAATATATTTCACTGTATTAAAATGAGCTAAATCTATGAAGACTGGTATCTCAGTTCTCGGTTGGATGAAAAAAAAAAAAAAAACGTGTTAGGGGATGGAAGTTTCTATGGCAATATCACCACAGAAACGAAAAAGTCACGATTAACAGAAAATTTGAACTCCAGCTATCACAATCGCTTTACAGTTACAAGTACATTCGGAAAAGACTATGCTTGTACGGCCTTCATTTGCGTCAAAAGTTTAGAATTTGTTCAAATTTGTGGACATAAAAATTCGATTAAAGACAAATAAAAAATATCTGTGCAGCCCGTACAGTGTGCGTGAGCTAAGCAGCAGGCACTACGCTAGTGGCGTACGTTGCTTACGCTCAGATTTTCGTGATTTTCAAATGTTGCATCATCGATAAAGATGTAAGGAGGAATCTACAGTGCTCAAGTTACATCAAAACCGAAAGACAGAACTGCACGGATCTTGTGCGACTGCTCCGGTCTGCCTGTTGCTGAAGCGACACACGAGGCGGATGGAAGCTGTCTGCGCGCACACCGTGTACGCCGGCGGCCATTCGCGGCTGCCGCGTGGATTACGAGCAGCAGCTGGCGAAACGTCGCTTCTCTCGTAGCACACGCACTTCTCGTGCTTTGCACGGTTCTCCAGAACACTTCCAGTGACAAGTTTTGGTACATTCGCTGACTCGTCTTTCTCGCTGTACCCCGTCGACCGAGATACCTCGTACGCGTGGGTTGCATCTGCAGTCTTCGTAAAGAAATAGCTCGTGTACTTTCTCTCGGTTGGTGAAAGACAATTACTTTTCCTTTAAACTAACGAGCAGTCGCCACACAGAACGAGAGAGACATTATTTTCTGCTGTGCCTGCTTCCACACTGTCTGACGTGACTTACTGCCTTATTTGAGTATGAAGTCACCAACTTCCGCATAACGCAGCAATCTCTTTCATGTTCGAACCATAAATATTGTAATAACTCCAAAACTATTAACTGGTTTTTGAAGACTGAAACGACGTTGAATTCGTATCTTTTAGAAGTAAGATACTAATAGCATATATTCTACTGTTACATTTGAAAAATAAAGAAAACAAACAGATACCGATATCTCTGTAATCATTATAGCTCAGAAAAGAGAGAGTATACGTCGCTTTGTGAAGACTATCTCAGAATTCATATGGCTGAATACTATATTAGGATACATTACACGGCTGCGATACTACCTGAGTGGAAGTTTATCTGAAGCACCCTGTGTGCCAACTACGTGACCCGCTGAGCGCTGAGCAGGCCCCCCTGTTGCACTCAGGATTTGGCACCATTCCGACTCTGCACGAAACAAGTTTCGAAAAAGCATTCGATTCGATCAGTCACGCAGCCGTGTTTCATGTAAGACGACAAGAAAGAGAACAGGGCTGTATTACATTCTTGCGTACCACATACAGAAGAATCTCCACAGCGTTCGTGAATGTTACCGAAGAAATTACAATTTCAAATTGAAAATGGTATAAAACAAGATGACTCTATATCTACAAAATTGTTTTCAGCAGGCCTAGAAAAAGCAGTATGAAACTGGAAAACTAAGGGAATGCAACTTCTGAGAAAGAGATTAAATTATCAGAGGCTTGCTGATGAATTTGTTCAGTTTTTAATAGTATACAATAAATACTGGTTAAGGAATTTGGGTTAGTCTGCTCTGAAGTTGGTCTGAAATACAGTACGATAAAACCAAGATCATAGTGCGTGAATGGACAATGGAGAGAAATTTATCTGTTGGAAATACGTAGCTGCAAAGCGTCACAGAGTGCGTCTATTTGAGTCAAAGAAGATCTGACACCAGAAATATTTCGATATATAAATTTGGATGGAAGCTTATGGAAGCTAATCTTCTGTTTTGAAGTGTAAACCGTCGGCTGACCCGAATAAAGTAGTTTTCCACCAATGTATACTGTCAGTGGTAGCTTACAGCTGTGAGACACGGGCATTAAATTCCACTGTTAGAAAACCAACAGAAAGCCACAGAGGAGTGGAAAGTTCTATGTTCAGCTGCAGCAAGACAGTAAAAGATATGAGACGCACAACAGAGGTCAGTGACATAAAGGAAAGAATGAACACCTCGAAATGGCTGTGGCCTGCTCAAGTCGGTCGAAGAAGAGACGGCAGGTGGTGAAAGCAAATACTAGACTGGAACCCAATGTACCGAAAAAGACCGAGGGCGAGATTACCCGACAGGTGAGACAGAGACTTAAGAAAGACAACAGGAACGAACCGCCAATGGAATGCTCAGCATCTGTAAGTAGGCTGTTTAGGTTTTTTTATTGGTAACGCTGTCGCCAGGTAGCGCTCTGTATGAAAATCACTGGCTGTGCCGTGTGCAGTCTGTGGCTGGTTGGCATTGTTGTAATACTCGCCATTGTAGTGTTGGGCAGCGGCAGCTGCATGTGAACAGCGCGTAGCGTTGCGCAGTTGGAGGTGAGCCGCCAGAAGTGGTGGATGTGGGGAGAGAGATGGCGGAGTTTTGAAATTTGTAAGAATCGATGTCATGAACTGATATACACTCCTGGAAATGGAAAAAAGAACACATTGACACCGGTGTGTCAGACCCACCATACTTGCTCCGGACACTGCGAGAGGGCTGTACAAGCAATGATCACACGCACGGGACAGCGGACACACCAGGAACCGCGGTGTTGGCCGTCGAATGGCGCTAGCTGCGCAGCATTTGTGCACCGCCGCCGTCAGTGTCAGCCAGTTTGCCGTGGCATACGGAGCTCCATCGCAGTCTTTAACACTGGTAGCATGCCGCGACAGCGTGGACGTGAACCGTATGTGCAGCTGACGGACTTTGAGCGAGGGCGTATAGTGGGCATGCGGGAGGCCGGCTGGACGTACCGCCGAATTGCTCAACACGTGGGGCGTGAGGTCTCCACAGTACATCGATGTTGTCGCCAGTGGTCGGCGGAAGGTGCACGTGCCCGTCGACCTGGGACCGGACCGCAGCGAAGCACGGATGCACGCCAAGACCGTAGGATCGTACGCAGTGCCGTAGGGGACCGCACCGCCACTTCCCAGCAAATTAGGGACACTGTTGCTCCTGGGGTATCGGCGAGGACCACGTGAAGATTTAACTACTGAGTTACATAACATTGAATCGAAATGTCAAAAAGTCTGTAATGACGTAAAAACACAAATTTGTGAGCATTTTCAACCTATTTTTTCGCGGCATGAAAATGCATTACAGAATCACGAATCAGCCATAAAAGAACTGCAAACTATTGTTCATGAAAATCATGAGACCTTTCAAGCTAAAATTGACTCAGTTGCATCTACCGATTCGGTTACGCAACTTGCAAAAACTCAGGAAAACTTAAAGGACACAGTAGATACGATTTCAACACAAATGGAACTCTGAAACTTGGTTCAGAAAAACACACAGAGGAAATAATTTCACTATCGGATAAAGTAGCCGAACTTTCAGATCAGTTCACTAACTTATCTACAAAGGTAGATGATGATCTAAATGACACAAAACCTGTAGCCTTCACTGACACTGAAGAGTATGAACAAATTAGAAAATTCAAACAGAATCAAAATCAAATCAACACAGAGTACAAAAGAGAAATGCGGGAAGTACAAGATCAGTTGGCTCAAGTAATACAAGAATTACATATTTCAGAGGACACTCGCGCTCCAATACGGGAAGAGGGACACAGAAATACAGAACAACCACAAAATAATAACACAGGACACTTCGGAAATTATGAAAGAAATTGGCAAGGCGCATTGAATTTTGAGATGGAACCGCCGAAATGATGTAACAATGACCGACATGCGACTGGCTGACATGATGATTTTGACTATAAGCTGTTCATTACTACACGTAAATTCAAAACATTTAAGAATTCTGGCAACGACATTCATCCACAAGCGTGGCTCCATCAATTCTCTCATTGTTTTCCTGCCAACTGGTCATTGGAGCACAGGTTAGAATTTATGTGTGGCTACTTAGAGAATGAACCAGCTGTAAGAATGCGATCGGTCATTCACGATTGTCACAGTGAAGGAGAATTTTATTATGCCTTCCTCTCAGCATATTGGTTTCAAGCTACACAAGACCGAATAAAACATAGCATCATAATGATGAAACATTTCGAACAATCTGAATTTTTCCAGTCTTGTGAAATATTTTGAAGACATGTTGCACAAGAATCTGTACCTGTCAAACCCGTACACTCCCTCAGAACTCATCCGCAATTGCTTAACTAAATTACCTGAACATATACGACATATTATTTTGGCAGGACGTTGCAAAGACGTCATTGAAGCTTTTCAGGGACTGTTACAAGAACTGGAAATTGATATTGACAATAGCGGAACGCGAAAACAGGAGCACAACAATTACAGGTCACATCCGTCACAATTATGCGATGAAAGAAATAATAACTGGACACGACAAGGCTATTCTCACAACACAGACACCACCTATATGACAACCACTGGCAGAGTAATAGTTACAGAGAAAGATCGCATTTCCGTAGTAATGAATATGACAGAGATTACTATAGAAACAGACAATGTGGGAACAAAAATAATTATTATCAAGGGAGACAGAATAACTTCAGACGTAACGGTCCAGCACGCAGTTACAATTCAGGGAGAAATTCTCCACCACATGACCGACAAACAAGAAACTATGTAAACTACCAACAAAACGACAGACCTGAATTCCATCAGAACTGGCGAGCTTCAAACAGGGCAGGGCCTTCTCGTTAAGGTGAATTTGTAGAAGTTAGGTCTCCTAATCCCAATAACGACGCGCCAACAAAGAGACATACAATGACTCGCACCGCAGGCAGCCGCCTGCGCCGGCTGGCTCAGAGAAAATTAACACTGACACTAACCTTGAGAAAAATTCCAGTATTACCGACGTATACCGCATGATAATTGCGTTGAAGTTGAAACTCTGCGTACTAGGAAGAGTAAAGGTTTACACCACATTTCACATGTAAAGCCGTTTATTGAAAGATAATCTGATTTTTAACTTTGTCTTTGCCATAAAACATTTCACTTCACATTTCTGGTATGCTTTGTCACACTGAGAAACTGTTAACATGCAACAATGTTTTGAAGTTAACTATCCAGTCTAGAACCTAGGGAATATTTTTAAACAGAAATTACGAGTGCATTGTTATAGTGAACAGACGACTAAGTGTTGTTATTTGTACATTCTTGCTTGTTAGTTGCACGATTACGTAACGACCATAAGGCTTACATACTTAGAACATATACTGTTAATGAGATTTTAATGCAACATTTTGGTTTAGTTGAAAAGACATTCTTTATTTGAAATACTTTCTGTGAGATTAAAGATGACTTAGCATTTGGTTTCTTTGATAGCTACACGATTATATCACGACGCTACTAATGTGTGACACAATTTACATTGTGCTTTTGCTGTGTATCTGTTTTATATCTGCACAGTTTTTCTGTATTATTCTGGAAAGTAAAACATGTTTTAGTAGTAACTTTTGTGATATAGCTACAATGAGACAGCCTTTTCCGTAGCACAACGGTACGTTACATTATAGTACTTTCTTGATCACGGTAAGGTACGTAATAACTACGATATCTATACGGAAAACATTTCACTTTTATTTATCATGAGGTAAGTACATTGACTTCTGCAGAACTTAACTTTCGGAGGACGATAACTACGACACTTCCACAGAGATTATCTTACAACAAGACGCACAGTTTAGCACTACAGTACACGTATTTGAGTGATTAATTTTGTACTTAAAACATTTATTTTTAAAGATATTTGAAGTACAATGATACAAAGGTTTTCTGTGATACATTTCATTCCATTGCTGTAATCTGTAACACCTGAGGGTATAATTACATTAATCCTCAGGGGGGTACACGCTTACTTTGTTTATCATGTGTATGGCAAGCACAAGGAGCCCTAGATAATATGGTATTTGCTTATACAACTTTACACATCGGTACCATATTTCTGTAACACAGAATTACACAGCTATCTGATCATTTAACTGAGAGAGACAAATATTTATTTTACTACATCACTGACAGATGTTTACGTAATTACACGGCTGGATAACTTCACACTTGTGAAATTGTATTTTGTCTGTACTTTGTGAAATGTTCATATTTTTTCGGAACCGTTGTGATACTATGAGAGCTTTGGATGATGTATTTGATATGAGATCATGATTTTTAAAGTACGTTTGAGGCAGATGACACTTTTGACATGAGCATAGAATTTTTTTTAGGTTAGTCTGAACGCTGCCCGTGGTGGGACAGGTCGCGTTGCATCTGTAGTGCTCTTACTTTTCCGCACAACCGTCTTCAATGAGCGTACGCCACGATCACTTTTGTCCGAGTTGCGCCTGTGTGGATGACGTTTTTCCACTTTCCCCATATGCGATATGAATTAATGGTATGGTGCCTGTTGAACGAACAGGCGCTTCTGCTGTCTCGGTTAGGGAGCATCCACTACACACGCAGCAGCCATTTGCCCACATTAGAATGAACTGAGCTCCGACTGAGTGCAGCCACAACTACGCAGAATACAGTTCGGAGCACGACTGTCACGTAGAACAGAGGTGCCGTTCGTCGCCGAATACAACGACGCAGCCTGCCGGCTTGGCTGGTATTTCGGCTTACGTTCCTCGCGGTGTTTCCATACTTTTACCCATCCGCTGTACGTGCTGCCTACAATCGAGTTCCGTCACTTGGCAGCAGTGGCGATACCACTGGATGTAGGCCTCCGTCTGTAGTTCCCTTGTGGTCTTCTGTCCCGCTCTGCACGCTGATCTACCCCGAGCGTCCCTCTTCGTCTCTATACCCCACACGCACATCCTGCACTGAGCCCTCCACCTGCCTGCACCACCATCACACTTCCCTCGACTACTCCACTGACTGATCCTCCGTGCCTCAGGATGTCTTCTGGCAGCCAGGCCTGCCTATACACCCGTACAGCATCGTACTTTAGTGTGGTGCTCAGTGAAATGCTGTTTGCAATTGGAGAAGCACTGCATGCGCACTGACCTGGAAGCCGTCGTAAGTCCAGGAGCCGAACTTCATGACGCACGTCTGCTCGTCGAACGGGAAGTACTCGACGTCGATCTCGCACGACGACTTGTAGATGGCGGGCGGCTTCCACTCGACGCGGCCCGTGTAGTTCAGCGTCGCCTTGGTGGCCAGCGTCACCTCGAAGTTGCCGTCGGCGCTGCGGGCAGGCGGGCAGCCGTCACACACACACTCACACATCAAATCCCGTCAGTGTTCAGACCGCGAGAGGTCCGAGGCAAAACACGAGCTTTCCAAGGTTATCACTGCGTTCTTCATCAGGGGGTGACTGTGTGCCGGAAGCCAAGTCTGACTTCCTTTACAGCGGCGTTCGAGCTCGGCATTGGTAGGGGGACGTCACTTGGAATTCTATAATGGCGGTGTGACGTTACCTGCAGGGTGGGATTCACAGAGGCAAATTGAGGAAACAAGCAATGCAGAGGCGTCGTGTCAACCGCCCCCCCCCCCCTCCCGTTCCCCCACCGGCCAACGACTGAGCGACGAAAGAGAAAAGGACCCCTCCACGAGCATCGTCTGTCCCCTCGTGAGTTATGTCACGAGGGATCGTCTCCAGGCGCTACACAGATTACAAACTCAGTCTCTGTTAAAAGCGTTATTGTACATGCGAATTCCTGCGGCTTCTTTTCTTACGGAATCCCAGTAGGTCGAATTGTGGGAGAGGATCTCCGTTTCCTCAGTCGACCTCGTCTCCTTCCATAAGGCCGTGTTCCGCTATCGCATATTTCCGTACTTTGGGTGACTGCTCGGCCACGGTGGGGATTTTCTGCCCTACGTAATTCTTGCCACGGTTGTGCTCGAGGTCTCTCCGCAGGAATCCTGCGGCTTTCCTTCTTCTTGCGTTCGCTCGGTGGGTTTGCGCCTACGTTTACCAGCGAATTCACGACTAATACGACGTGTTCTGCATTTATTTTTGCCCACCAAATTTTTAAGGGGTTTTAATGCAGATGCCAGGCGAAAATAGCCTGAAATTGTCTGCACTCTGTTTATTAAAGTATTCGAGTGCTGCTCAGCTGAATGCTGGAAACTGTGCTCACTTAAATAAAGACCTCTGCCAGTTCTCGTTTCTGTACGTCAACCGAAGATTCAGAGTTCGGAATGTGATCGTGGCAGGAACTTCCTCAGATGTTTGGTCTGGGTGGAACGAGTGGTCTCGCGGCGCCAGCACAGCAGTGGTTACCGCCATCCACCTCGAGAGCATTCTCTCCGTTAAACGGGGCGCAGGCAGTTCACGATCACGTGCCATCTGAAGTGAAGTACCTCAGCAGTCTCTGACGGCCTTGCTGCCGATGGGATGTTAGACTGCAATCTTCTTTCGATTTGAAACAGCTGAAGAACTCGTTCAGGTAACCCGGATTCAAACTGCGCCAAATTAGAGCGCTATTCGCTGATAAGCGTAGGCGCAGGTCCAACGTCAGAAGAAAGCCCCACGGCATTCCTTACATTGTGGAGATCGACCTCAATAAAAGACTTGTCCCGTATTACGTGAATGTGGCGTTAGACCGGTGTTCCGACCTGCACAGTGAACGGCAGCCCGGACTTGCGAGGACCCGCCTCCTGCAGCGCGGGCACGAGGTCGACCGACGATGAGGAAATGCCACGCACTCGCCTACCGGGGTTCAACAACAACAGAAGCCGTAGAAATTCGGGGGTGGAGTAACAGAGGCGGAGGTCCATGGAGAGGAGCACTTGGGACGGGGCATCTTCCAACAAATACGACCAGAAGCCGTGGCTCTCAGGTGAACAGGGGACGCTCTCTGTCCCTTTCCCCCACTCAGTCAAGACCTGCCGGGTGGTAGGGAGCGTGTTGCGTCTTTGCCCATTTCCTGCACATGCGTGTATGAATCCTAAACTTTAGGTGATGTCACAGCGCCATAAAAGTTAGAATTACGAGCGGCAACATCCGATCAGTGACACCGTTGGTCGCAGATGACGTTGACAGGCCATTCGCCATACCCACACCTTGCCATCGGATCGCCACATTGTGTACCATGATTCTTCACTCCACACAACGTTTTTCCACTGTTCAGTGGTCCAATGTTTACGCTCCTTGCACCAAGCGAGGCGTCGTTTGGCATTTACTGGCGTGATGTGTGACTTATGAGCAGCCGCACGGCGATAAAATCCAAGTGCTCTCTCCTTCCGCCTAACTGTCATAGAACATGCAGTGGATCCTCATGCAATTTGGAATTCCTGTGTGATAGTCTGGATAGATGTCTGCCTATTACACATTACGACCCTCTTCAGCTGTCGGCGGCGGTCTCTTTCAGTCAACAGACGAGGTCGACCTATACCCTTTTGCTCTGTACGTGTCCTTTCACGTTTCTACGTCACTATCACATCGGAAATAGTGGAACTAGGGACGTTTAGGAGTGTGGAAATCTCGCGTACAGCCGTATGATCACCTAACCACGTTCGAAGTCTGTGAGCTATGCTCAGTGCCCCATTCTGCTCTCTCGTGATGTCTAATGAGTACGGAGGTCGCTGATATTGAGTGCTTGGCAGTAGGTGGCAGCACAATGCACTTAATACGAAAAACGTATATTTTTGGGGGTGTCCGGATAATTTGATCACGTAGCGTATGTGCTGCTCCTGTAGTTACTGTCCACACATGGACTGGCTTCCTTGGGAGGTAGCCTCTTCCATCTTGGGGGTCAGAGGCCTGTCTTTCCCTAATCCTAAATCGGTTGTGGAAGAGGTCAGAGGTCAGCTCAGCAGCGAGTGATTTCCCTCCCCAGGATGGCAGCAGGGAGGATGTCGCCAGCGCCTGCTGTTAGTAAACACACTTCTGAAAACCCTGACAGGGTCAGTAGTGGGGTGTCAGTAAGGCGACTGGGAAATGGCCAGTGGAACTACCTGCGTGTAGATGTTGATTCTGACTCGTGGGAACGCCTGAAAATTCGACAAGTTCGTGAAATGGGAATCAGCTTGGAGCTGAGGGGGGCTGAGAAAGCAACTCGCGGGCGCTCTAGAGCGGAGTTTGTGTTTCAAAATGGTCATCGGATTGGAAGTCTAGAATTGCTGACGCCGCGCAATCAACGACCTGACTTTTCCAGTACAAATCGTTCGAAGCATTGTTCAGTGCATTCGTGTGTGCCTGGAACTTTCTGTAGACATTCCGCTGCTTTCCTAGGTGAGGATTGCGGATTAGAGAGCGCGTGCTTGGTCGGTACAAGAAGCGTGTCAAATAAAAGGAGACACGTGGTGAAAAGTTGCCCAAGTGCGAGTTTGAGTCACGCACTCAGCATTCCGTACAAACTGGATTATGTATGAATATATAGTTCGTCCGTGCTAGGACTCGAGATTCTGGACCATTTTTACCTGTTATCGATATCTATACTGGCAAAATATAGGTCCGGATAATTCTAGCACCATATTAAAATCTCCACAGCAGTTCCTCGGACTAGCGCGGACATAGGAAAACAAGCGAGCAGGGGACTTTAGTTGAAGCATGTAGAGAGAGACGATTTAAAAAAAATATATTTAGTTAATAAAACATGACTACAACTTACATTTTAAGTCTGCGTGTACTAATGTTCGTCTGTCTTGCATCTGACGGCTCACGAATTCAACGTAAGGTCAGATGGGAAAAGATATTGTCTGATATAATTTAACACGTATCACATTTTTTGCTTTACTTATACTGTCAGGCCTCGCTCCTTGAGCAATTTCGTCAATCGAGGATAGGGGGAGTACTCTCTATGTTGACGAATGAGTCTGCCAGTATCAAAATAAGTAACACAAACGACCAGATCTTTTGTACCGCATAGACTTAGAAGCTGAAATGTTTTACACCACCAAGGGACGATAGACTTAAGTACGCGACATGAATCTGAATCTGATACCCCAAACCGTTCCACAGACAGAGAGAGGCAGACAGACGGACAGGTGGACAGTAAACTGATTCTACAAGATTCATGTTTTTACAGACTGAGGCACGGAACCTTAAAAAGTAAATAGACTGTTATTTGGAAAGTAATCACATTTGTCCCACTGTGGGGCAAGACAGTCAGGGTCTCCACGGGAAAGTGACTGCGGCTGCCTACGAAGCCACGACTTTACCTACACTCGCTCGTCTTCGTCCGACGCACATCGACGGCTACGAATTTCTTACCTTGGGACTCCAAAATTATGGAAATCGCGTGGGGATAGAACAGAACTACGTACAAAATGTGTGAGAGCTTTCCAGCGAACGTTCTGTAGCGTTTTCCAAACAACCGCTGCAACATGTCGGCCCGCTCACACATCCTCTGTAAAGCCTCGATATCTGCCATATTTTTGGAGCCCCCAAAGAAAGATCTTTTCGGCCGTCCATTTGGTTCGGACGGAGAGGTACAAGCCTGAGAACAATCGCAGCCACACGAAAGCACTGACCACCTACGCATCAGTAACTGAGCCAACTACTTTGAAACAATAAAGTCTACTTACTTTTTCCGTGTATCTTCTTTTCTTTTGCTGCCATTTAGACAGATTTGAGGCAGAAGTTGGTACGGGCCAGAGGATCTCGGAATGTTCCCGATGGTAGATAGAGAACTAAAGGGCTTTTTATTGGCTTTTTGTTATTGCTTTTGGAGTTGTGAGAGTTTTAATCCCGTCTCTTGGGTCAAAGCGAGAGTGGCGACCATTACTTATTCAGACATATTGCGTGCTGGTGTTATTCCGACGAATTAATCTGGGTTGGCCAATGAAAGCCTCGGACTGAATCTGCACTTTGTCGGCCTCGCGCTCCGCACGCCGCCACTGGTGCTGCCCGACACACCGCTGCGGACAGACGCTCGGGACAACAGCAGCTGAGCGAGCGACGTAACAGCGCACCGGGATGAGCGGCGGACGTTGCGATGGAGATCTGCTTTAAACTTTTAACGTTGGTGCATGTAGCATTTGCACAAAGTTGTACATTCCTCCCCCACCCGCCACAGAAGTGAAATGTGAAGTGTGAATACAGTTACTGAGGCCCAGCTGAGGGCAACACTGTTCAGACATGTGTGCCGAGCGCCGTGAGGCGACATTCCCCACTGCTTCCTCTTCGTACGCGCTGGAGCGGCCATATAGGCGATTACTTCGACCGGACTTGTGCCACAAGCTGTACCATTCTGTTGTATCACTGACTATCCTCTTCTGTACTTCGGTGGCGAATGCGCCAGTATTTTACGAAAACACAGCGAATTCTGTCTCCGGAAGCACGACTGTGAAAGTACACAGAGTGCATCAGTACTGGCAAGTGTTTAGCGAGCTGCCGAGCAGTCCCAGGCAGCGCTTAGTGCTGGTCGCGCCAAGTGGAGATCATTCCACGTCACTGGCGGCCGCGCTGCGCTTTGATCAGGAGACAACTTTTCGTCACTGTCTTCCACAGCTTCGTTCTCCTTCCAGTATGAGAATTTTTTCCGCAAGCAGGCGTCAACATTTGGTCACTTCCACTCGAGAAGTAAGTGTTTTGCGGTAGCTTCATACATTGTACGATCGGAAGTTGTGGACACTCCTGTGTAATTCGGTACTGAGCGGCAGGAGTTGCGAGAGGCGCACCAGGGGAGGTGCGGAGTGTCGCGATGTGAGCAGAGAAGCAATTTATAACACCAGAACGCGTCCGTCGGGAGAGCTCAGTCGCTTCCAACGCGGATTCGTCGCTGGATGTCACTCGAGTAGCAGATCCAAAAGGGTCATTAAAACACTTGTTCATTTGCCCGATTCGACTATCGCAGTCACGACTGGAAACTGAAAATGCTAAGAACAAAACCGACTAAATCGAGACCAGGCAAACCCCATGCAACGACTGACAGGGACCGTCGAGCATTGTGAAAGGTGGCTACGAAAAAAATCGGAAGAAATCGCTAGAAGGAATCACTTGTGAGTTCCAAGGTGCTAGCAGCAGCCCAGCTAACACAGTGACTGTGCTAAACAGTGGGGTGCAACAGACGAGCAGCCACACATTTCTGTAGGGAGTGCTGTACGATGCTACACGACAGTGCATGACTCGAAGCCAGTGATTCCAAGTGATATCACTCCGAACCCCATGGCAATCTGATTAAAGAGTTTGGGTCCAGCGAACGGCTGAAGAACGCTGCCTGCCATCACCTGTAGTGCCACCATTGACGTGCAGAGAGGCTGGTACTGCAGTACGCAGGCGTCTTTCGTGTTTAGGGTGTGATCACCTTATTGTGCTTAGGAAAACGCTAAATGCAGAAGGACTTTGTGCGGCATTGTGTACCACGTGCAGTACAGCGACAGCTTCGACAGAGTGGTCATTTGTGTCGATGTGACGGTAAGGCAACATCTGTGACGGAATAGTCGGTCGACAAAATGGTCTGGCACGCCCTGAGTCGCAACCTCAACCCAATGGAACGCATCAGAACGTCGATTTTGTTCCATGTCCTGGAGCCCAACATCACTATATACTTTGGTTTCAGTTCACGAGGAGGAATGCACTGCGACTCCTTTAAAGACGTTCGTACAGGTCATTGCAGTTGTTGCCAACATAGTTCGAGGTGTCACGAAGCCTAAGGCTGACCACACACACAGCCCACATTAGTATCCCCTAAAACGTGTCCAGATAGTGGTGGTGTAGACGTTGCCGCGGTCCCCAGCAGGTTCAGTGCGGCTTCCACAGCGGTCTGCCCCGTGCGAGCCTGCTGCCCGGCTACTGGAGTCCGAGCCACTGCTGACCGGAGCGATTTCGCTGACAGCTGAGCGCTCCATTCCCCAGCAATCCTCCAGCTGCGGCCGGGTTGACGCTGGTCGCTTGCGCCTAACGCCGTACTGGACGAAGCTGGGGAAGCCCCACTGCTTGTTAGTCGCGGCCTCTGATCGGCTCTATGTGGATGTACGAAATGCAGACTCATCACCCTCAGTCGCGACTCCCGGCGCTTAGGCATCCCTGCAGCAACGGAGAACGGGCGACCGCGCCTGCAGATTCCAGCGGCCCGCTGCAAAGGTCGCGGAACACGTGCGACAAACGCCGCGGACGTTAGTACCGCTGTGCAGCAGGATATAAACAGCACTCTGTGGCTTTACTGGCTGCGACAGTTCCAGCACCAGTTCCAGTAGTGGCTGCAGCTGCTGTCGCCACAGTTCGTCTCGAGACACGTCCGTAGGGGACGTCTCATCGTGTTTTACTGGAATTAGTTGACACTTGATCCCTCGTATCATAATTATACACGTCAGACCACGATGTTTGGCACGACGATATAGTCAGTCACCCCCCCCCCCCCCTCTTCTGGGTGAGCTGAGGCCAGCGATTTGTCTCTCCGGTCGCCTCCTCCAGCGAGCAGACGTCAGCGAGAGCGACGGCAGAGGGCCGGCGCTGACCGGACCTTCCGTCCTGCAGACCGCCGCTGGACCGGCTTCTGTGTTGCCCCACTGCTCCTACAACCTGCACACACTCAGATTAACTAACATATTTATTGGTTTTTTATTTCACCACAGTACTGTCAACTTGTGGATGCTTACGTGTGAAACACGACGTGTTTACGATTTAGGTTTGTTTCCCACAGTATCCGATAGCCAATTTTCTTAACCTGCATTGTCGGTAAGTTCCTCAAGAGTGTCTGTCGTTACAGAGAGGGTCTTACAAGGTGTGGAAGTATTGTTATGGAAACAGAGTAATGAATGTGTTCGTAAAATGATTGAAGTGAATAAATCTCTCACATTAAATGATTATGAATTCTGCTTAATCTTTGGAGAATATGTTATGAGAATCCACGAGTGGTTATTTAGCAATAAAGTTGTGGTTAGACAACTGGAACCATAGCCTCATTAAGTCTATTGAAATGATGATAATGCAACAATTACTACAGTTTTTGGAGCAGTCCATTACATGCAGATTGCGTTGGAACACGTCTGAAGAGAACGGGCTGCTCCCAGGCAGTGGCCGTGCCGCCCACTAACTCCCGCCCTAAGGCGCCTGAGGCACCGCCACACGCTGGGGATACTGTGCAGTGCTCTCTCCGAGCTGAATACGTGTGCGTTGTCGGATAGACGTGTGCTTTGTAAACAGAACTGTAGTCGTTTCGCTGGTTGTGCTCGTAGGTAAGCGAGCGCCTGACGTTTGGCCGCCACTGCGTACACTCACGTCCGCAGCGCCTCGTCGTTTCTTCTCGGCTTCATACGACGGCGAAGAAGAGCACCTGCAGCACAAACAAAGGTAATATTTTGTTAAAAAGGCGCCCACTGTTCGTATCGTACGCGCCGCGGGAAATCGATTCCACCCAAACGTTCGTGTCACTGCTTCTCGTGGCTGTGACGCAGCTCTGTTTACGCCACTGCGCTAAGAAGAAAAGTGGGGAGAGGATGAACTGAGACAGCGACAGCAGCCGCCTCGTAAGTTCCGCGACGGCAGCCACCCCCAGCCCCACAGCCACCCTCCACCCCTAGCGACTGCACGCTGGACTCACCAGTTTTCCTGCTCGGCTCACTGCCGCGTCAACTGCTGTTTGTCCCGCGTCCCCCTTTCGTTCCGGCTAAGAGCAGCCAGAGAGAAAACTCTGCTACTGCGAGGATCAAAGTCTGCAGAGCACTCCCGAATCTGTGTCGGGTGGACGGAAGCTGAGTGGCTGTGGAGGCACACGTCGATTCTGCTTAACCGGACGGTGAAAGCAGAGTCGGGGTAACGTCACGAGAGGCCTTAGGAATAAAAGCCTGACTCCGTCATCAGGGGTCCAGCGGATCGAGAGGTATCGGCCGATTGCCGTGTCTTCCTGTACCGTATGACGCCGTTCGGTGCGGTAGCTTACTCCAAGCAAATGCTGTTGTAAATCACACAAAATTCAAGGTAACAATAATGGGTAACAAAGGGAAATTAAATTAACGAAAATGGGTTACATTAAATCAGAGTGTTAGCATTTTTTTGAAATTGAAGGAAGTTGAAAGATGGTAGGAAAGACTGGAGATACGTTGTATATTCCCACCACGAAGTTCGAACGGGGGAGGGTCATAGTGATACCTCGAAAAGGGGTTGAGCTCTGCTGCGACTTGGGTTTCTCGTTGTCTCTACACTGTCTGCCAGGTTTTACCCGACTCTAGCTACAGTAACCTGTCACGGCTTGTGTACTCGCTGATCCGGTGAGGAAATTTATCGTCAACGTCCGTATTGCTGCTAGGGTCAGTTTCGCCTCTTCCTCTGAGGCTTTCAGAATCCTGTTCTGCTTATTCCGACCCAGGACTGTACCTTGACTCCCTCGCTCTCGGTACAGGCTTTCATTGGGTGTTCTGCTCTCGATGAGCTCGGCTACGTTTGCAGATTACAAGTCCACATCGGAAGCACACAGAGAAACGAATAGTCGGGGAGCACCCAGCTGAAAACTCGTGGACGTACAAGAAGTCGACGCGGCTACAACTGGGCAGTACCTGAGGGCACTGACTCACACACTTTACTGCCCGTCCGTCCTCCTCACAAGACCACGCAGTGTAGGACAGCACTGTCAGTAAAGGAAGTGTCAATCAGCGGACCAGGACACACTCTCATTGTCAGTACCATCTCCTTACCCTCATGAGAACGATCGTCACTGCCTCTCTCTCATGCACCTGGCTGCTGTCGGTTCCCCGTCAGCCCCACAGGGCGCCCACGGTTCGCACACCCTCGACGCCATCTCGTGCCACTGCCGGAATTAAACTTTCCTTGCCAGGTTGTTCCCTGGCCCGTTTCTTTGTGTTTGTGTATCATAGAAATTGCCAGACCTCTGTTTGTAGACGACTTGGTCAATTAATAAGTCTGTGCTACTCTTTTATAAGTCAAAACTGGCAACACACACTGAACAAACTTACCTTTAAAAACACAAATGAAGTTTTGTTTGTAAAACACTATTTAGCCGTTTTTCATCTCTTTTGCTGCCAATTTAGACCTGTCGTGAAATGAACTGCAAACAAAAATTAATTCTCGGAGCCCACGTTAATTTCTGCCATTTTCTTTCCCATTCATTCACTGTAGATTACTTAGACCTACATTAAGTGATTTTCAGACTTGGTCATTGCTCGAACAGCATTCCCTGTCTGTGTTCTCCAGCACGGTGCAGTCGATGTCTCGCTGTCTCACACTTCGCCCTAACTGTCAGCCACGCATCTTCCCAGATCTGAAGGCTCCCTTCGCGGTTACAGAGGGTAGCTTTGCTGACCTGGGAGGCCTACGTCTGAAGCAACAGCACTGGCCGTGTGGGACTCTACCGTCAGGTATCAGGCCACAGCGGATTGGTTCGAGATGGGGGGGGGGGGGGGGGTGACAAGGCAACTACGAAAATGTGGAATAAACAAGACAGAAACGCGTCGTAAAGACTGGGGAGTCAGGTAGGTGGCAACGGAGAGTTTATACCGTATTCCTGGACGTCAGGGAAGGACCTGCTGGGAACGAGGCATATCGACGTGGCCGTCGGCCAACATTTACACCGTGTGCGCCTCTGTTAAAGCGAAGAGTATCGTTGCGGGAGGAGGGGTTGCCAGGGCGCGACGTGGCGAGCTGCTCAGTGGCCACGCGGGCCAGGCGACGGGAGCAAACAGGGCGATCAGAGGCGAAACGGCGCGGGAAGAAGCAGGCGCTGCGCCTCCACTACGTACATTAGAGATGAAACACGGCTGACGTAGGCCCAGGGCGCGGCAGTCGACGTGACAGCAGGTCAGGCGGCGCTCTGCGCCTCATCCACGTGCCCCCTTCTGGCGGTCGCACTCGCCACGGCTTCCTTTTCTTTGCTGCGCGGGCCAAAATGGCTGGCGGCAGCCTCGGTGCCGGTCTTCGGCCCGCTGGCACTAGAATATAGACTGTGTTTTTTTTGCAGCTAAAACATTACAATAATGGCTGGTGGCCGTGGCGACGATACAACCTGCCAGTCACTCTCAGAACTTTGGTGGCAGGGGAAGAAGGCTGGGGGGATCAGGGAAAAAAACAGATAAACCGATCATTATTTCTGGGAGTCCGGGGGGGGGGGGGGGGGAGGGGAACCGGAAGCAGTGAGGCTGGCAGAGGCGCCGCTGCTGACGTCACGAAGAGGGCGCCAGCCTGCTCAAGTTGCTTCGCGATGGGATGCGGAGGGAGGGAGGGAGGCGTGGTTGCAGTCCAACACTGCTAAAACATTACTCTTACGACACTCCAGATTTACTGTAGATGTATAGGATTTGTCAAGACATTCGAGGAATTTAAGGAGTGCGGGGAGTTTTCTCAAATTTGAGAGGATATGCGTAGGAGGGACAGGTGCGATACTGAGGGGAAGGCAGAAGCACATAGTTGTGGCAGTGAGTAAGGAATGGTTGAGTTCTAGGGTTTCACACATCCGAGCAAAGTAGCTCTGGAGCAGGGTTTCCCAGGCTGTGTTCCGCGGGACACTGGTGTCGCACAGCAAGTGAATAAATAAGTGAGGTGCGATGAGCTGTTGATAACGCGGCGTTTTTCCGACATTTTGACGATACTAATTATTTTTTAAAATTGTATTACGATTTCTATGTAATTAGTTGAAGTAATCACTGAGTTGTTCTCACCTTCTAAAATTTTATTAACCTCCAAAATCATGGACGTAACCATCAGACTACCAGCATTCTGAGACTGTTTCGGCTGAGAAAATGTTTGGCAGTCGCTGGTGTAGAGGATTGTGGAAGCCTGGAATCCACAGCAATGATCAGTTAATAGTTTTAGCCATCTCAGTCTATCGTCGGATGGTACAGCGTGGGGGGAGGGATAGTTGCCGCAGTACCGGCTGTGACGTCACCAGAGGTCAGAGGTCAGTCCACCGCCATACAGGGAACGCTGCCGGCCAGTCAGCAGACCAGGTCGTGGCGAGACAGCTCGAAGAGTCTGGCGAGGTACATCCATGCCTCAGCATGAAGAAAGGTGTATTTCTCCTCGTTCGAGTCAGGTACGTGTTCTGTGTTTACTGAGATTTTGCATGTGATTGTTGTGTTCCATTTGTGGTTTCATTTAAGTAGGTTATGCGGGTGCGGCACTGCATGCGATGAGTTCATCCCGGCTTGCAATGGTAGCTTTCGTAAACAGAGCTTATCAATTAAGTGTCAGGCCGTACTAATTTTGAAAGTCCTTCTTTTCGCTAAGGGTAAAGTTCGCCAATATTCCAGTGTCTAAGCTCTCACCACGTGCATGCTCTTCGAAACCTCTATCGAATAACTTTTTTATTTATGCGGTGAACATTACAAGCAATCCTTCCAAACGCGGAATTCCGTCACAGTCCTCCGAGAATGTGGCCACATACAGGGGATGCTATGGTATCTGAGTTCATTGGTGACACATTTGTAATAATATGCAGAGAATAAGCGCGTTAAATGCTAGTGCCTTAAGTGTAATCACACAGAGAGGAACGCTCCATTTGCTAACCCTTTTACTGCTGGTGACCGAATGCAGGTAAGGGCAACTGCTGAACCAGCTGTAGCCAGCCACCTTGTCTCACGCCAACTGCCGTGTCTCTCGTGTGCGGAAGCGTACAACAGCATTACTGTTCGACACACATGTTCGTGCAGCGTTATCAGTCTGCAGTCACGTGAAGCAGTATCAAAGCACATTCAGTTGTCATGCAGTAACATTAGTGACTGCTGAGCAAAACTTCACTGCATCAGCTGTCATGTCACCTCAGAAGATTGCATGTGGTTATGCTCTACAGGCAACTCATATCATACAGGTGATCATGTAGTTATATTTCAGTTGGTACTTCTGATGTGTTCACAAATATACGGATCGTGGAGTAAATTTGGACCCCTGTAGCCAGACAGTATTATCTTGTGGCTTTTGTTCGAATATGTATTCGCATTCACTACATGACATTGTTTATGAGGAACAAATTTATTGTGCTGTACGTTCAGTTACCTCCTAGATTATTTATTTGTACTGAACACTGAGCTTCGGTATTAATATTCGAAGTGTGACGCACGCAAGCGCAATTGTCAATAGTACCAACAAACGTACAGTTAAGTTGCACCTGGCTCTGCCATCCCAAGGCTCACAGTATACAGGTGGTATACTCACTTGTTGTAGAGGACGATGTCGGGCCGCCAGATGTGGTCGGAAGGCACGTGCAGCATCTCGACGCCGCCGTACTCGCGTGGGTCCCACTGCAGCTTGTAGTCGTACCAGGACTGCCAACATAACGGAGCGTCAGCTGCGAGGCGCCTCGCAACAAGGCAGGGCAAGGCGAGGCAAGGGGAGCAAGGCACAAGGCGAGGCGAAAGGCGTGCTGAGGACCCAGCCGTGTCGACAAAGCTACTGACGTAACGACGTGCGTGCTGTAAGCGGTAATTACCCCAGTGGTGTGGGGCAAGTCGAGATGAACATATTGATACAGGGCACTTGCGGTCCATCGAACCGGGTACAGCTACAAACTGACCCGAAAAAGGCACCTCAGCTGCAGCCCACGTGCACCGGGGAAGATTTTGGCCAAGTGGTCCTGGAACAACCCTCTGTTCTTGCACTTAGAAAATATGAAAGTAACGTTTGAGTAAATTGAGAATCTCAGCAGCATATTGTGCCGACGGCATCATCGCCACGCGTCCGACGCCGTCGAAAGCCGCTCGCAACCTTCCCGCGCCCTCGCTCCGTGAGGACGGCCGCCAGACTGCGCCACCTGCTGCGACGCCGCGTGCTCGCATAGTAGCCAGCGTTAACCTTCTGAGTTACACTCAGCTGTGGTGAAGGGAACGCTCGACGCTCAGCGGTCTGAATACCGTGCTTCTTTCGTGTGGCTCAGAGAACCCTGCGGGAGTTGGACTTTCCGGAAACTCGTCATGCTATTCATATGTACTGTGTTTAGACTGTTATTTTCGAGTCCCGTCCACAGACAAATACTGGTACTTGTTTTCTGTTTTAACAGTTTGCATTGAGCAAGGACAGACGAATGAGGAACTGCAGTAATTTTGACAGGATGAAGGTTGTAAAGTTTTTCTTGGTCAAGCTTAGGCATTAAAGCTTCATTGTAAAGTTTTTTTTTTGACATATTGTTTCAAATCCATTATTTTGTGTTCTTTTTAAAACTTTGGATGGTCATTACAGAAAAATGATGCTTCGCAGTGGTTTATTACGCCTACCTCCTCATCCCCCTCCTTCCCACTTAATGCTCTGTAACAATATAATTAACAATTACATATTTTTATTTGTCTGGCCTTCTTACTACGAAACTACTAAGTTCATAAGTGTTACGTTTATGTCGAATTCCCAGCCGCGGTGCCCGAGCGGTTCTAGGCGCTGAGTACGGAACCGAGCGACTGCTACGGTCGCAGGTTCGAATCCTGCCTCGGGCATGGATGTGTGTGATGTCCTTAGGTTAGTTAGGTTTAAGTAGTTCCAAGTTCTAAGGGACTGATGACAACAGATGTTAAGTCGCATAGTTCTCGGAGCCATTTGAAACATTTTAGGTCTAATTGTAACCGTAATTATTTTCTGCATAACGTTTGCGAAATTCTCTTGTCTTTCGTTAACCGCGAGGGAAACTTTCAAGTAACCATGTTCACGAAATAGCCGACAAAGCCAGAATGAGAGGACATTGCAAGAAGTCTCGCGGTAGATTGGGCGCCTTTTTCTGGCTGTTCCGCGGTCAGCAGGCCGCAGCGCGACTGCCCCTACACCGCTGTGGTCCGTTTACAATAGTGGTCGTTTAGACACTGTGTTTCCTTGCTAACGAGACTCTGTGTTAACAAATTTTTTTGAATTTTTACGAAATACTATCACGAAATATCGGCATATTTATTATTTTTCCCATATCAAAATGTTATAAATCTTAAGTCGGCATTTTATATGTATTGATAAGCGATAGTTATTCAATACTGAAATTGCATTTGACTCATTTTTTCCACTATACTGAGTTTTGTGTGTAATCTTAAAATCAAAGTTCATTTTCTGAGCGATAGACTATGATGTAACGTCAAAAATAACACCGAAATTGGCAAAAAAAACAGAATTTGACAAAAAAAATACAAAAATTTAAAAAATACACCAAAATTAGAAAAAACAACCAAAGTCGGCGAAAAACCACAAAAATTGGCAAAAAACACCAAAATTAGGGAAAAACTTACACTGAATCTGGTTGATAGTAACGCCGAATACGAAAAAGAAGTAACGTCGAATACGGAAAAGAAATAACGCCGAATACGAAGAAGAAGTAATGTCTAGAATGGCAGAAAAATGTGACACCGAGAGTGGAAAAAAATGTGACTCCGAAATTTTCAAAAATAATAAAGAAATTGGCTCCGAATTTGACCATAAAATAAAACTATTTTTTCCCAGACCCTAGCTACGACTATTTAATGCGTGACAATACTATGATAACAATTCAGTGATTGCAAAATAACACAAAATACTTGTAACGATTTTTTATAGTATTTCTGTATGAGTCTCCTCGATCACACGGGCAACACTGTAAGTGGTAACATATTTCATACCACACATGCGATCTCGACAAGAACGCCCACACACAGGGTCAGGAATCTGTGTTCGTCGCGGCCGGGGATGGCGAAGAGTTGAAGCAGCGGTGTGGAACACGAATCCGGTACCTCGTCTCCCGCCTCCCAAACGTCGCCCAAGTTCTGCTACGAAACTCGCGGGGCAACCTGTAGCACTCCTGGAAGAAAGGATACTGCGGGGACGCCGACATCCAGAGCCCCGGGGACGTTCCCACAACGAATTTTGGTTCCCTCTCGTTGGGAGACGTAATGCGTGTCACAGCGGTGGCGTCAGCCATTGCTCGAGCATATCCCTTGAAGTAGTTGGCTCAACGAGGAAAAAACCGAATGTACAATGTTTGTACTTCCGACTAGCTGCACTGCCGCAGCGATCAAGTATTTTTTTCTATGCGATATTCATCGTTGTACCGCTATGCAATTGAAGGTCACAGCCGTTTGTATCCACAATATTAACTTTTAACCGCCTTGTACACTGCAAAAGGACTATTGCTTAAGTTATTATGAAGTTATATCTCAAGTACATAGTAATTCACATTCTCTGCAAGCTGATCTTACCCTGAGAGAAGCGTACCATTTTTTCTTTATGCGATGCTCCGCCACGAGACGGGGAAGCGCTGAAACCTGAATAGGGAGTCAATCAGACCATAGCTGGCTAAGTTACACGTTCCATACAGCATTAACAATTCTGTCATCGGCAAGATGTGCAATGAGTCAGTCTGCAAGATAAGTGTACATGATCTGTGTTGACATAAATGAACATGTTTTTTAGTCTCACTCATGCAACTATAACAAGTTTGTTTTACAGGCTATGAGTTTTTTTGTAGAAATTCGTCCTTGGTATAGAAAGAACTATCCAGGAGAAATTACTGTAATTTAGATTTAAAATTTCCTCCGCTACCTACCAGACATTTTATGTGATTGGGCGAAGGATCAAATATGTTTGTTGTTGCAAATTGAACTCATTTCTGAGCCACTGGCGGTTAATTTATTTAACCGTCTGGCTACCCGTTACGTCGCACCAGGGTTTCGCACATACGTCACACCGATGAGAAATGAAGGTCATTTTTTTCTGTGGCGCTACACGTACGTATATCTCTGTTCTTCTCAAATTATGATGGATTATTACGACGCATTTCATTATAGGAAACATACGTATTGTGACGGTCCAGTTGAAAAGCGTAACTCTTGGAACAGCTAATTTCATGACGTCTGCGGCAGAAGATGACTTCTACCGCTCGCTTCTGTGGAATCAGTTATTTCTTTGTACATGGTGAGTTGCACCAGAAAATTGTTCCATAAAATATAACTGCCGATAAGAACACGTCAAGTAGCACAATCGATTTTCCCAGGAACATCGCTCAGTGGAAGAGCGATCAAAAGAAGCGCACACGTGTCTCGGCTTGTCCGCTGATATTCGCCTTTCCTGAGAGAACGTCGGTCCAAGTTTTCAGCGAGTTCACAGATCCAGTTACTGTTCTTAGTTTTATTCTGTTTCTCCTTGATCTACTCATGTCCGCGGAAGGTGAAGACACGAATGTTCTCGAGTTAATGTTAAAATAATTTTGTGCTTATTCGTCTATTAGTTGTGTATCTGGTAGATGAATTAAACAAACGACAATAAAGGAATAAGAAACTCATATGAAATTGTTTTCCTTGAAATTGCTGTAGTGTATCTTGATTCATAATCCATTACAAGCTCCAAATTTCGAAAAAATGATCCGTAATGCGTGGTTTGCCGCCAAATTATTGCCAACCGGCGATATCTTCGGCAATGTTGACGTCGCTTCTTTTCCGCGTGAGCTTCATACGGAGAAAAGTCACTGCGGTAAAACTGACTTCGAGCAATGCTGGTAGTGTTCGGAATTTCTATGTTCCTATGTTTCGAATGTCTCTAGGATCGCTATCGCGCAAGGGAATGTACCAAAGCTTCCTGAACGACGTACGTAAGAATAACATACAAGAATTAAGAACTGATATAAAAATGCCGAAACGCATCCGTCACTTGAAAATGAACTTTGACAGCCGTCTTCTCAGTATATCTGGATGAGGCGAGACACGAGTTCGCTTATTTTGGCTCGTCTTCCACTGAGCGAAGTTTCTGGGAAATCAGGTTATGGCTCTTGCCGTGTTGTCCTCGTGAGTGTAAATATGCCAAATATATCAGCAGTTTGATTCGTCTGTTCGATCTCAGTCCAAGAGAGAGCAGAGCTGACACTCCCGGCTGTGTAAAGTATTTCAAGCGTGATTAAGGCAAAATGGCATCTTACACCTTTTAGTTTTGCAACGGAAGGTCAGCGTTATTTTTCTTGTCATTTGTGGAAAACAATTATACGTATCCATGCTCATATACATCCAGACACTGTAATCCACTGTGAAGTGCATAGCCAGGGGTGTTTTCCCCTGTACTAGTAGTCAGGGTTTCTCCCGTTTCCACTCCTGTACGGAAGGCGGGAAGGAGGGCTGCGGCCGTTTTGATTGGCCGCCCGTCGGCTCGGCGGCCCCTGTGTGAGGCGAACGCAGGCGGTCGCGTCGCATTCCGAGGCTCCTCAATGAATACCGCTTTTCGCAGTTGTGCACGTTGGCTTCTGCGGGATGGTTTCAGTCTGTCTCCAATGATCAGCCAGGTAAGTTTCTTCAGCAGCTCCGTGCGGTTCTCCCACTGCTCAAACAAACCTGTGCTGCCCTTCTCTGTCTGTTTGTCCTATCTGCTACGAGTCCCACACACGCGAGCAATATTGTAGAGTGGGTCGCACGACCGTTTCGCAACCAGTCTCGTTTGTAGATTCTCTGCATTATACCAGTATCCTGTCAACCGACTCAAATCCCTATAAATAGTTTTAAGAGTTGACCAGTTCCAATTTCTACCCTTTGATGTTATAGTAAGACCATATTCCGTTCTTTCATTTTCTGAAGAATGGACTTTTACATTTCTCAACATTTAACGCTAGCTGACAATCTCTGCACCACTTTGAAATATTACGAAGATTCGACTCAATATTTGTGCAGATTTTTTCAGACAGTACTACGCTATAGATAGATCTCTGTTAAGTTGCTGTTATTGTTGTCTGCGAGTCATTAATATACACTCCTGGAAATTGAAATAAGAACACCGTGAATTCATTGACCCAGGAAGGGGAAACTTTATTGACACATTCCTGGGGTCAGATACATCACATGATCACACTGACAGAACCACAGGCACATAGACACAAGCAACAGAGCATGCACAATGTCGGCACTAGTACAGTGTATATCCACCTTTAGCAGCAATGCAGGCTGCTATTCTCCCATGCAGACGATCGTAGAGATGCTGGATGTAGTCCTGTGGAACGGCTTGCCATGCCATTTCCACCTGGCGCCTCAGTTGGACCAGCGTTCGTGCTGGACGTACAGACCGCGTGAGACGACGCTTCATCCAGTCCCAAACATGCTCAATGGGGGACAGATCCGGAGATCTTGCTGGCCAGGGTAGTTGACTTACACCTTCTAGAGCACGTTGGGTGGCACGGTATACATGCGGACGTGCATTGTCCTGTTGGAACAGCAAGTTCCCTTGCCGGTCTAGGAATGGTAGAACGATGGGTTCGATGACGGTTTGGATGTACCGTGCACTATTCAGTGTCCCCTCGACCATCACCAGAGGTGTACGGCCAGTGTAGGAGATCGCTCCCCACACCATGATGCCGGGTGTTGACCCTGTGTGCCTCGGTCGTATGCAGTCCTGATTGTGGCGCTCACCTGCACGGCGCCAAACACGCATACGACCATCATTGGCACCAAAGCAGAAGCGACTCTCATCGCTGAAGACGACACGTCTCCATTCGTCCCTCCATTCACGCCTGTCACGACACCACTGGAGGCGGGCTGCACGATGTTGGGGCGTGAGCGGAAGACGGCCTAACGGTGTGCGGGACCGTAGCCCAGCTTCATGGAGACGGTTGCGAATGGTCCTCGCCGATACCCCAGGAGCAACAGTGTCCCTAATTTGCTGGGAAGTGGCGGTGCGGTCCCTTACGGCACTGCGTAGGATCCTACGGTCTTGGCGTGCATCCGTGCGTCGCTGCGGTCCGGTCCCAGGTCGACGGGCACGTGCACCTTCCGCCGACCACTGGCGACAACATCGATGTACTGTGGAGACCTCACGCCCCACGTGTTGAGCAATTCGGCGGTACGTCCACCCGGCCTCCCGCACGCCCACTATACGCCCTCGCTCAAAGTCCGTCAACTGCACATACGGTTCACGTCCACGCTGTCGCGGCATGCTACCAGTGTTAAAGACTGCGAAGGAGCTCCGTATGCCACGGCAAACTGTCTGACACTGACGGCGGCGGTGCACAAATGCTGCGCAGCTAGCGCCATTCGACGGCCAACACCGCGGTTCCTGGTGTGTCCGCTGTGCCGTGCGTGTGATCATTGCTTGTACAGCCCTCTCGCAGTGTCCGGAGCACGTATGGTGGGTCTGACACACCGGTGTCAATGTGTTCTTTTTTCCATTCCCGGGAGTGTATATTATCCATCTCTCTCTATAGCTTACCCCTATTTTACTCAGAATTTCGAACATCTTGCACATTGTCGACTGCTATTTCGAGGTCTACAAATCCTATGAACGTGTCTTGATTTTTCTTTAGTCTTGCTTCCATTATCAATCAGGCGACAGAGTTCCTTCACTGATGCCTTTACCTTTCCTAAAGCTAAACTATCGTCATCTAATACCTCTCCAATTTCCTTTTCCATTCTTCTGTATATTATTCTTGTGAGCAACTTGGATAATTGAGTTGTTAAGCTGATTGTGCGATAATTATCGCACTTGTCAACTCTATTAGCCTTCGGAATTGTTTGGATGGTATTTTTCCGAAAGTCAGATCGTTTGTCGCCAGAATCATTCATTCTCCACACCAACCCGAATAGTAATTGTGTTGCCATTTACCCCAGTGAGTTTAGGCATTCTGATGGAATGTTATCCATCCCTTCTGCCTTACTTGATCTCCAGTCCTTCAAAGCACTTTTAAATTCTGATTCTGACACTGGGTCCCCTATCTCTTCTAAATCGACTCCTGTTTCTTCTACTATCACATCAGACAAATCTTCCCCTTAACAGAGCCCTTCACTTTACTACCACCCTCGCTTTTAACTTCATCGAACGTTGATTTGACTTTCCTATATGCTGAGTCAGTCCTTAAGACAACCATTTCTATTTCGATTTCTTCCCATTTTTCATGCGGCCATTTCGTCTTAGCTTTCCTGCATTTCCTATTTATTTCATTCCTCTGTGGCTTGTACTTCTGTATTCCTGAATTTTCCTGAACATTTTTGTACTTCCTCCATTCTGTTATCCATAGTTTCTTCGCAATTATCTTCTTAGTGCCTATGTTTTTCTTACCAGCTTCTGTGATTGCTCCTTTTAGATATGTACATATCTCTTCAACTGTACTGCCTACTGCGCTATTCCTTACTGCTGTATCTACAGCCTTAGAGAATTTCAAGCGTATCTCGTCATTCCTTAGTATTTCCATATCCCACTTTTTTGCGTATTCTCCCTGGCCAATATCTTAAACTTCAGCCTTCTCTTCACCACTACTGCTTTGTGATCTGAGTCTATATCTGATCCAGGGTATGACTTACAGTCCAGTATCTGATTTCGGAATCTCTGTCTGACCATGACGTAATCTAACTGAAATCTTCCCGTATCACCCAGCCTTTTACAAGTATACCTCCTCCTCTTGTGAATCTTGAACAGAGTATTCACTATTACTAGTTAAATTTATAACAGAACTCTATTAGTCTTTGTCCTCTCTTATTCCTTGTCCCAAGCCCACATTCTCCTATAACTTTTTCTTGTATTCCTTCCCCTACAACTGCATTCCAGTCCCCCATCACTGTTAGGTATTCATCTCCCTTTATGTAGCGTATTACCCTTTCAATATCTTCATATACTTTCTCTCTTTCTTCATCTTCAGTTTGCGACGTCGCCATGTATATCTGAAGTATCGTTGTCGGTGTTGGTTTGCTGTCGATTCTGATAAGAACGATCCTGTCACTGAACTGTTTGCATAAACACACCCTCTGCCCTACCTTCCTATTCATAATGAACCATACTCCCACTATACCATATTCAGCTGCTGTTGATGTTACCTTATACTCATATGACCAAAAACCCTTGCCTTCTTTCCATGTCACTTCACTGACCCCTACTATATCTAGACTGAGCCTTGCATTTTCCTTTTCAGATTTTATAACTTCCCTACCACGTTCAAGCTTCTGACATTCCACGCCCCGACTCGTAGAACGTCATTCTTTCTTTGGTTATTCAGTTTTCTCTCATGAACACCTCCCCCTTGGCAGTCGCCTCACGAAGAACCGAGTGGGGAACTATACCGGAATCTTTAGCCAATGGAGAGGTCATCATGAGACACTTGTCCTGTGGATACAAGTTGTGTGTCTTTTATGCAGTGGTTTACATTGCCTTCTGCAATCTCATGCCGTTGTTCCGCCTTTAGGGGCAATTTCCCAACCTGAGGACAAGAGAGTGTCCTGAACCTCTGTCAGCTCCTTCGCTCTGTTTGACAAGGCCGTTGGCAGAACGAGGGTAATTTCTTATGCTGGAAATATTCGACCGCCGATGTTGCTTATTAATCAAATTTTAAGCCACTGGACCGATTTTAACCAAACTTGATAAAAAATATCCCTACTGACAGGCAACAGTGGGTGGGGGTATGGGAACCAGCCAAGAGATATGAAGTGAACACTTAGATGCGAGGAAAAAAGTGCCGCATGGTGCGAAGTTTCAGTGGACTTATTCTTTGCTCCGGAGACACTCCTACAGTCGGATCGAAGTAAGGAAATGCCTGGCAGGTGGCAGCGCTCTCGATAGCTTCAAGCTGAGAAGTGCAGGCGGCTGTAGGCTATGTACAGAGCTTTGAAGAGGCTTCGCGATGGACACATTTACAAAATGGCGTTCTAGACACGCGAAGCACATTTACTTATACATTTGTACATTACGCATATGTCTTTGTGCGACTGTTTATAATTTCGAAGGTGTTTTCACGAATACATGGAAAAGAAATTTTTTCAATACAAACACGGTTCGTCCTTTTCTTCTGTTTGTAATAGAGAATTGGCAAAATGAACAGGTGGTTCCTGCCTGCGTTTTGACTACTGGTGCCACAGCCGTGAGGGGAAGAGAATGCAGCTGAAGCAAGCAGTGTAGAAATATCGACGATGAAGTCCTTCAGATATGGCTACATATCTGTGTATTATGTCCTTCGGAATTACTGTGCTCTTCAAACTGGCATACCTTTTCCAGCCATGGTCAGTCAATTCGAGATGTGTTATTTAAAGAGAATATTATTTGACTTTAGTTTTGGTAATTAAGAGTAGTGAAGACTGCAGTGTGTGTCTGGGGAGAGAGAGAGAGAGAGAGAGAGAGAGAGAGAGAGAGACGACTGTTCCTTGTTGTTATCTTTCCCTGCCGGAAAGTTTTTTTTTTCTTTATTGATTTTCAATTCCCCCCGAAGGGGGCGGGCTGGCAGCAGCTTAATACGCTGCTCTACAGCCTAAAGAGTTTTTTAAAAACGGAATAAGAAAAGAAACAAGAAACAGGCGATAAAACGGTGACTTAAAGTGTAAAATGGCGGAAAAACGCGGAAAGTTAAAACAGAAAGCAAAGGGATTGGCAATGTTAATAAAATACACAGGAATCAGACAAGTAATATAGTAGACACACAATTAAAAAAATATGGCGACAGTCTGGTTTCTGTTCACAAGAGATAAAAAATCGCACCCAGCGACAGTATGATGGCCGCTCATAACACTTCCCAAAAGACACACAACATGGAACACTCACTGTAAAACACTACACGAAAATGGCGGCACAAGGATGAGACTCCCGAGCCAAGGGCAGATTGTGGGGGGGGGGGGGGGGGGGGTGGGACCTGGAGTAGGGGGAAAACCGAGGAGGGAGGAGAGGAAAGAGCGAAAAGGGGGAGAAACAGAGGAGGGAGAGGACTCATAAGGGGGCAGAGCGGCAGGGCAGACGCGAGAGGGAATGAGAAAAGGCAGAGGAGGGAAATGCAAAAGGACTCGGGGGAGAGAAGCGGGCAGAGAGAGGTGAGGTGGGGAAGAAAAAGGATGGAAGGGCGTCCCAGGTAGGAAAGGCAGGCCTTTATATCCACACCAGTCCAGCTGGGAGAGGGACGGGGGGATCCCAGTTCGCAGTGAGAACGTGTCTTGCGTCACGCTATTTTTGAAGTTGAGACATTCCGTAATCTGCCTGAAATAAGAGATGCGGCAACAGTGCGGCAGTGCGGCGTCCCGTGTGGTTGTAGTGAGGGCGCTTTCTGCCACGCTGTCGGCAGGACAGAAGAACAACCTCTGGAGGTAAGCTCAGTGTGGTGGATTACTGCCATAACAAATTAAGGTGTACCGTGCACAGGTACGATAAAACCTGAAATGCTCAACGTTACTTGTAGAACAACAGGTTGTGCAGTGTACGTACCAACAAATATGGCTGACTTTTGCCACACAGGTCCGCACGTGTGACTATTTTGTCCCGCGCACGTGGGGCTTCTTCCGTTCAGTCAAATTATTAGTTTGTGCCAGGCACTTACGTGAAACTTGCAGAGTATCAATGTAGAGGCAGAACTGACGTTAAACTGCGAAATTCTAGAGAACACGTTTTGTTGCTTTCTTTTCAGATGGTCCGTTCATAGAACAGAAAAAAGCCAAATGCTTCACGGTTCGAGGAACATACGAAGAAAGCAGTGCAAGTGTTACGGGCAGTTCCTCTGGATAAAGTGCCAGTAATACGTTAAGTGGTTTGACGAAGCGTGCGTGGACGCAAATGCACCAAAAACGTTTACTTGTGGTAAATTCTTGTGATTTTGGCACTGACATTCACTGAATGGAATGCCCTCCTCATTGAGTGGAATAGCCCCACCATTTTTATATATTGTGGTTTCTGCCTTCCTCAGATGTAAAGCAATTTCGACCTTTTATATACTGTTATGTATCACACTTGAGATACCATAATTGTATTAAATTGGCAGGTTTTTTTTAAAACAGATTCATGGCGCATTTCACACGGCCTACAGACGAAATGAGCGGAATAGCGTCGCTGAAGCCTACACACTTTGCCTCAGGGGCTTCGTGATTCCCCTCGTGCGAGAGTTAGCCTTTTGCGACGAAGGTAACTAGCAATTATACGTATTTCTGTGAACTTGTAACCATTTAGTTAACTCTACTCGGTCAATGGTACTGTTAAAAGACTGCCGCGTAGTCGCAGTAAGGGACTGGTGGCCCGTTGTTTGTGCAGACGGTGCAGGGGGAGGCGTAGCAGGAGGTTCCCCACATCCCACACCGGCTTATTCCGTTGTTCACGTTATTAAATTAACCTTTCCCGTTAGCGTAATGAAAAGAAAAACTTCTTCGGAAGTTATACAAAAACCGATCACAATAGTCCATGTCGCCCCCAGATACAGATTCCAATCAGCGCGTCTCCCAGGTACGGAGGGGAACCGGGATCGAACCCCGGTGCTGGTACAAAACTGATTACTCTTAGGACTCGATCTAAACTTATCATTTACAAGCGCAGTAGTCACGCCACAGGAAGAACGCGATTTTATTGTTAATTTTACGCTGTTAAAATTCGCAAAATTATTAACTAAAATTTGTATAAATGCCAACTTTTCAGTTCCTAAGTGCACGGCTAAGCCGGTGGCGTAAGAGCCCGACAGCATACACCAAAACACGGCGCGCCGCGACCGCTCTTCAGCTTCGGCGGCCCTCGTAGACCAATCCTGGGCGAGGCTGTCTCCTGCTGTCTCGGCAGACCGCGCGTGTCCTCTGCTGTCCTGTGCTGTCCCAGAGCGTCTAGCCTGTCTCAGAGGCAGGGAAGCGGGCGGCGGCGGGTTTTCACTCGTATTGCAAAACGTTCTCGAATTTAGAGCAGACGTCGTCTGGAGATTGCACTTTGGCGACCGTAACGACAAATACTGCAGTTTCGGCGGTCGCTCCGGCCACGGAAAAGCGCACAGATTCCTCGGTACGGCTACAGTTTCGGTGCTGGTCCGCTGTCGAGAGGCACTCGTGCTGAACGAATCAGCGGCTTCGACCTGCGCTCTGTCGCTTCCCGGTTGACCCTCGCCGAGCAGGGAGGATCCGGTCCGTCACGGATTCCGCCGTCGATTCCCTGCACGAAATAAACGTGGCAGATGCACAACCGTGGTTTACCTCTTGTGTGTGCAAAAAGAAAACTCATAACGGCTCGCTGATTCTGCATTTACGTTTATACGACAGAGCTATTGTAGCACAGTTGGAAGAACACGTCCATGATATAATGTACGTGTATACATCTATATTCCATCATAACACATCCACTGGAGAAAGAAAATACCATTTTCTGCTTCCCAAATACCTAAAACATTTGTTTTCTTAGTCCCCTCCCCTTCTCTCCTCTTTCCAGCTCTCTCTCTCTCTCTCTCTCTCTCTCTCTCTCTCTCTCTCTCTCTCTCTCTCTCTCTATCTCTCTCTCTCTCTCTCTCGCAATTTACAAACACAAACACACACACACACACACACACACACACACACACACACACACACAGAGAGAGAGAGAGAGAGAGAGAGAGAGAGAGAGAGAGAGAGAGAGCATCACAGTCATTCCCTCTCTGCAAGCAGACACACCACAGTAGTTCTCATGAAACATTCCAAATGAGCGCCACATGAAACATAAGGCAAAGGATGAACAAATGAGCAGCGACAACGACACCGCACCTCTTCGTGAGTATGGAGATACAAGAGTGCGCTCAAGTCACGTTTTGCCACGTTCCGTGCAAAATACCTATGAAGTAAACTTGCGAGCTAAATTTTATACATAACAGTGTGAAAAGTGTACTCAGTAGCAGTAGAAAGAGATATTCGCTGTTGCGACAGGACGGAAAATTTAAGTATGCTGACATACAGTGATCAGCCAAAACATTATGGTCACCTGCTTAGTACCTTGTCTGATTCTGTGTATCAGGGACAGGACAGTTTGTCGGTTGGTTTAAGGGGCTCTGCTGTATTACACCTCAACGCGCAGGTCACGGAGTCCGCGTAAATAGCGGGCCGCTGATTGCCGTACGCGACCCGGACGGCTTGGTTTACATCAGGCGAATTACGTGGCCCAGAGATCAAAGGTGAGTTCGTTATAGTGCTCTCGAAACCGCTGCAGCACGGTTCTGGCTCCGAGACACATACAATTATATTGCTGGAGGATGATATCGCCTTCAGGGAAGATATCAAGCATGAACAGATACACTGTCCACCTGAAAGATTTTTCAAGTTTGACGGTATTTCGGTAAAACATTTATGGATTGTCATAACGCATTTTCACTACAATCGGCGCGTCGTTTTTCGGATCATCATTTTCGTCTTGGACGCCAGCTCGCGACTGCCGTGGACCACATCTACACCTACATGTACATCTTTCAGATGGACAGTGTGGTTACCGCAGCACGGGAGGTGAGGTCCGGCGTGCCGCCTGAGTTCTTTGGTTCCTCAGACGACCCGTGCCTGTACGGGGGGGCAGACGCGGGCGACCGCACAAGTTCTGAGAGTCTGCCTTGAGGACTAAACTTGACAAGAAATACGCGAAACTTTTTGTATCTCAAAAATTGATAGATGTTTAATTTGATACCTAAATATTATCTGCAACGACCCAATCCTGGACACAACGTTCTTTTCCTCCTCGAAATTTTACACTTTTTCACACTCTTATACCACAGAAAATGGTGAAGCATCTCAATCAAGTTCGAAGCTCCTCTTCACGGTTTTCCGTGTGTACGATTTAAAATTTGGGTTGTTCCGAAATTCGCCTTATGCAAACATTATTTATGGGTACTCGCCAAATCACATTTGAGTCCCTGGCAGAGAGTTCATCGAACCACCTTCACAATTCTCTATTATTCCAGTCGCGTACAGCGCGGAAAGAACGAACACCTCTATCTCTCCGTACGAGCTCTGATTTCCCTTATTTTATCGTGGTAATACTTTCTCCCTATGAAAGTCGGCGTCAAAAGAATATTTCCTCATTCGGAGGAGAAACTTGGGGATTGGAATTTCGTGAGAAGATTCCGCTGCAACGAAAAACGCCTTTCTTTTAACGGTGCCCACCCCAAACCCCGTGTCGTTTCAGTGACACTCTCTCCCCTATTTCGCGATGTGCTGTCCTTCTTTGAACTTTTTCGACGTACTCCGCCAATCCTACCTGGTAAGGATCCCACAAAGCACAGCTGAATTCTAAAAGACGACGGACAAGAGTAGTGTAGGCGGTCTTCTTAGTAGATCTGTTACATTTTCTAAGTATCCAGCCAATAAAATGCAGTCTTTCGTTAGCCTTCCCCACAATATTTTCCATGTGTTCCTTCCAATTTAAGTAATTCGTAATTACAATTCCTAGGTATTTAGCTGATTTTACGGCCTTTAGATTTGACTCATTTATCATCTAATCGAAGTTTAACGGATTCCTTCTGGCAGTCATGTGGATGACCTCACACATTTCATTATTTAGGGCCAACTGCCAATTTTCGTACCACACATATATCTTTCCCAAATCGTTTTGTAATTTGTTTCGATCTTCGGATGACTTCACCAGTCGATAAACGATAGCGTCATCCACATAAAACCTTAAGACTTCTGTTTTGCTCAATGACTTTCGGTCAGTTAGTATGAACTGTGACCTCTCTGACAGGAAATCACGAATGCAGTCACATAACTAAGACGATATTCCACAAGCACGCAATTTACTGCAAGCCGCTTGTGTGACACAGTGCCAAAAACCCTCTGCAAATCAAGAAACAAACAATCCATTTGAAATGCCTTGTCAGTAGCATTGAACACTTCGTACGACTAAAGAGCTAGTTGTGTTTCACAAGGATCATTTTTTTCTATATCCTTGTCGACAGTGTTTCAATGGACCGTTTTCTTCGAGGTAATTCATAATGTTGGAACACAATATATGTTAAAAAATCCTGCTGCATATCGACGTTAATAGGATGGGCTTCTAATTTAGTAGATTACTCCTACTACCTTTTTTGAATATTGTTGTGACCTGTGCAACTTTACAGTCTTTGGGTACGTATCTTTCGTCGATCGAACGGTTGTATATGATTGTTAAGTATGGAGTTTTGTACCAGCATACTCTGAAAGGTACCTAATTCGTATACACTCTGGACCGGAAGACTTGCCTCTTCTTCTTTTGTGAAGGCATTTCGGAAGGCTGTGTTTAGTCACTCTGCCTTGGGAGCACTGTCTTTGATAGTATCTTCTTTGCTATCGCGAAGAGAAGGCATTGATTGTGTCTTGCCGCTAGCATACTTATCGTACGAGTAGAATTTCTTTGCATTTGATGCCACGTTTCGAGACAAAGTTTCGCTGTGGAAACTATTGTTAGCATCTCGTATCGAAGGCCGAGCTAAATTTCGAGCTTCTGTAAGAGATTGTCAATCATGGAGCTTGCGTCGGTTTACATTTGGCATGTTTTTTTCGTTGTTTCTGCAACATTGTGTTGACCCCTTTTTTTTCCACGGGGGATCAGCTCCGTCTTTTGTCAATTTATTTGGTATAAGTCTCTCAATCGCTGCCGATACCATTTCTTTGAATTAAAGCCACATATAGTCTACACTTACATTGTTAATTTGGAAGGAAGGAGTCCAATGGATTTTTATCTGCTTTTGTGTTTTTCGTTTATTTTTGGAGGATTTGGGAGTTACGGCGTTCAGTCTGGCTACGAGAAGCCTGTGTTCACTAATCCCTGTATCCGTTTTGACGCTCGTTATTAGCTCGGGCTCATTATTTGCTAAGAGGTCGAGTGTGTTTTCACGACAGTTTGCTATTCGCGTGGGCTCGAAATTATTTCCAAAGAACGTGTTTAGCACAATTTCGGATGATGTTTTATGCGTACTTCCCGAATTCAACAGTATTTTCGTCAAAATATCGAGGATACATTAAAGTCACCAGCAACTATAATTGTGTGAGTCGGGTAAGTGTTGTAAGTGTTTAAAATTAACTGCAGTTTTCTTTGAACCATTCAGCAATTGTACGATCTGAATTGGGAGGGCGGTAAAAGAATCGAGTTATTATTTTATTCCGGTTACCCATACTGACAGGAAGTACCTACTCCAATTTCGCGACAAGATAAGCTACTTGTAACAGCAACGAACACGCCACCGCCAACTGTGTGTAGCCTATCCTTTCGGAGCACCGTTAGGTTCTTCGCAAAAATTTCGGCTGATCTTAGCTCCGGCTGTAGCCCGCTTTCAGTGCCTATAACGGTTTGAGTATCAGGCAGAAGTGTCAGCTGCAGGCGGCGTGGACTGTGAGGTTCCACGACTTCGTTGAAGACGCCGGCCGCCACCTGGCAGGCCGCGTTGGCTGCTGTCCAGAGCCGTCACGTGGCGGTGAGAGCTCCAGCACAGCCGCACTCTGCTCCCAGAGTCCCGCGGACGCCGGCGGTGTAGACAGCGGCGCGCTCGCACGACACGGCACTGCCGGCATTCCACCCCGTGTCATTCATTCCTCCCAGCACTGCTGCTAGTCCAGGCCCGCAACTGTCCGTCACCGAATTTTCCTCACGTATTTATTTATATACCGAGTGATCAAAAAGTCAGTATAAATTTGAAAATAAACCACCGAATAATGTAGATACAGAGGTAAAAATTGACACACATGCTTGGAATGACATGGGGTTTTATTAGAACAAAAAAAGAGCAAAGTATTGCTACACGCGTGAAAGATCTCTTGCGCGCGTCGTTTGGTGATGATCGTGTGCTCAGCCGCCACTTTCGTCATGCTCGGCCTCCCAGGTCCCCAGACCTCAGTCCGTGCGATTATTGGCTTTGGGGTTACCTGAAGTCGCAAGTGTGTCGTGATCGACCGACATCTCTAGGGATGCTGAAAGACAACATCCGACGCCAACGCCTCACCATAACTCCGGACATGCTTTACAGTTGCTGTTCACAACATTATTCCTCGACTCCAGCTATTGTTGAGGAATAATCGTGGACATATTGAGCATTTTCTGTGAAGAACATCATCTTTGCTTTGTCTTACTTTCTTATGCTAATGATTGCTATCCTGATCAGGTGAAGCTCCATCTGTCGAACATTTTTGAACGTTTGTATTTTTTTGGTTCTTAAACCCCATGTCATTCCAAGCATGTGTTAATTTGTACCTCTCTATCTATATTATTCCGTAATTTATTCAGTTTTCAAATTTATACAAACTTTTTGCTCACCCGGTATATTATCTTTCTTTGTCTTTATTAAAAACACTGAAGCGCCAAAGAAACTGGTATAGCTATGCGTATCCAAAGACAGAGATATGTAAACAGGCAGAATACGGCACTGTAGTCGGCAACGCCTGGCGCAGCTGTTAGATCGGCTACTGCTGCTGCAATGGCAGGTTATGAAGATTTAAGTGAGTTTTAACGTGGTCTTATAGTCGGCGCACGAGCGATGTGACACGGTAAAATATCATCGCTGCGGCCGGAAAAATATCGTGCAAGAACGAGACCGACGACGGCCGAAGAGAATCGCTAAACGTGACCGAAATGCAACGCTTCCACGAATTGCTGCAGATTTCAATGCTGAGCCATCAACAAGTGTCAGCGTTAGAACCATTCAGTGAAACATCATCGACAGGGGCTTTCGGAGCCCAAGATCCACTCTTGTACCCTCGATGACTGTACACCACAAAGGTGTAGCCGTCAACACAGGAGTGGAAACGTGCTGCCCGCTCGGACGAGACTCGTTTCAAATTGTATCGAGCGGATGGATGCGTACAAGTATTGACCAAAGCTCACGAATCCGTCGACCCTGCATGTTAGCAGGGGATTGTTCAAGGTAGTTGCGGCTGTGTAAGGGTGTGGGGCGTGTGCAGTTGGACCACTGATAGGTCTGGATACGAGTCTGGCTCGTGACACGTACGTAACCATCCTATCTGTCACCTGCGTCCATTCGCGCCCGTTCTGTATTCCGACAGACTTGGACAATTTCAGCAGGGCAATGTGACACCCCACAGGTCTGGAGTTTGTGCAGAGTGGCTCCAGGAACGCTCTTCTGAGTCTGAACACTATCCCTGTCTACCAGACTCCGCAGACATGAATGTTATTGAGCACATCTGTGATGGCTAGCAATGTGCGGCTCAGGAGAGATCTCCACCCCCTCGTACTTTTATTTATTCGGATTTGTGGACAGTTCTGCAGGATTCACGGTGTCATTTCCCTCCAGCACTACTTCAGACATGAGTCGAGTCCATGCCGTGTTGTGCTGTGGCACTTCTGCGTGCTCGCGGGGCCCCTACACGATATTAGACAAGTGTGCCAGTTCGTTTGGCTTTTCAGGGTATTATGTATGTTTCCTAAAATATTTGTGTATCCAACTGTCGTACATCGGTATTTCCTGTTGGTCACCCAGACATATGAATATACAGGGACGGACAGCTGAGGGACAATGAGCGTGGGCGGATCTGAACAGCTCATCTCCAGCGTGCGATCTATGAGCGTAGAGAAGCTCTGTTTACGATGGGAACAATGTGCTTTTGTACTGAACTACAGTGAGAGATGATGGATCAGATTACATACTTCTGTCTTTTCTGTGAAATAAAGGATCGTCCCCCCCTCCCTCCTTATATACGAGGGCGTTGCGATCGCATACGACAAAATATCACTTCAACCTTCACGTTCCTTCACACAGTACTCCGAGTGTATAGGTACTCTGTCATTCGAGCCAGTCCCTAGGAAAATTTCTCCGACAGCGGTGAAAATGGTTGAAAGACTCGCACTGTAGTGCAGAGTGTGAGCTGCCTCAGCAACCGAATGCGCGACCCACGCCGCGTCCCCAAACCGCAGCCGGGTCACAACCACCAGTGCGTCACTGTGAGTCACTCGTGCCCGTCCACCCTCACGGATCCAGCGTCACTTACTGATTCAGTCGGGTCACAACCACCAGTGCGCCACTGTGAGTCACTCGTTCCCGCCCACCCTCACGGATCCAGCGTCACTCACTGATTCAGTCTGGTCACAACCACCAGTGCGCCACTGTGAGTCACTCGTGCCCGTCCACCCTCATGGATCCAGCGTCACTCACTGATTCAGTCGGGTCACAACCACCATGGCGCCACTGTGAGTCACTCGTGCCCGCCCACCCTCACGGATCCAGCGTCACTCACTGATTCAGTCGGGTCACAACCACCAGTGTGTCACTGTGAGTCACTCGTGCCCGTCCACCCTCACGGATCCAGCGTCACTCACTGATTCAGTCGGGTCACAACCACCAGTGCGTCACTGTGAGTCACTCGTGCCCGTCCACCCTCACGGATCCAGCGTCACTCACTGATTCAGTCGGGTCACAACCACCAGTGCGCCACTGTGAGTCACTCGTGCCCGTCCACCGTCACGGATCCAGCGTCACTCACTGATTCAGTCGGGTCACAACCACCAGTGCGCCACTGTGAGTCACTCGTGCCCGCCCACCCTCACGGATCCAGCGTCACTCACTGATTCAGTCGGGTCACAACCACCAGTGCGTCACTGTGAGTCACTCGTGCCCGCCCATCCTCACGGATCCAGCGTCACTCACTGATTCAGTCGGGTCACAACCACCAGTGCGCCACTGTGAGTCACTTGTGCCCGCCCACCCTCACGGATCCAGCGTCACTCACTGATTCAGTCGGGACACAACCACCAGTGCGCCACTGTGAGTCACTCGTGCCCGTCCACCCTCACGGATCCAGCGTCACTCACTGATTCAGTCGGGTCACAACCACCAGTGCGCCACTATGAGTCACTCGTGCCTGTCCACCCTCACGGATCCAGCGTCACTCACTGATTCAGTCGGGTCACAACCACCAGTGCATCACTGTGAGTCACTCGTGCCCGTCCACCCTCACGGATCAAGCGTCACTCACTGATTCAGTCGGGTCACAACCACCAGTGCGCCACTATGAGTCACTCGTGCCTGTCCACCCTCACGGATCCAGCGTCACTCACTGATTCAGTCGGGTCACAACCACCAGTGCGTCACTGTGAGTCACTCGTGCCCGCCCACCCTCACGGATCCAGCGTCACTCACTGATTCAGTCGGGTGACAACCACCAGTGCGCCACTGTGAGTCACTCTTGCCCGTCCACCCTCACGGATCCAGCGTCACTCACTGATTCAGTCGGGTCACAACCACCAGTGCGTCACTGTGAGTCACTCGTGCCCGCCCACCGTCACGGATCCAACGTCACTCACTGATTCAGTCGGGTCACAACCACCAGTGCGCCACTGTGAGTCACTCGTGCCCGTCCACCCTCACGGATCCAGCGTCACTCACTGATTCAGTCGGGTCACAACCACCAGTGCGTCACTGTGAGTCACTCGTGCCCGCCCACCGTCACGGATCCAACGTCACTCACTGATTCAGTCGGGTCACAACCACCAGTGCGCCACTGTGAGTCACTCGTACCCGTCCACCCTCACGGATCCAGCGTCACTCACTGATTCAGTCGGGTCACAACCACCAGTGCGTCACTGTGAGTTACTCGTGCCCACCCACCGTCACGGATCCAACGTCACTCACTGATTCAGTCAGGTCACAACCACCAGTGCGTCACTGTGAGTCACTCGTGCCCGCCCACCCTCACGGATCCAACGTCACTCACTGATTCAGTCGACTCACTGTCGTTACCTCCTCGTGCCTCCCCGACTGCCACCGTCTCACAGCATCCTTCGTTCTGTCCTACTACGACACTCTCCTCTCCCTCTCACTCTCTTACTGCTGCTGTCTTATTCATTCCTTCACACTGCTGCTGTCTTATTCATTCCTTCACACTGCTGCTGTCCTTTCTGTCACTGTCGCTGTCTCCCCGTTGCTTATCCCTGTCCCACCGCCACTGTCTCCTACTCTCTCGTCACAAAAAAAAACTCGAAAGTAGTGCAGCTGCTACTGTAATTTTCCGTCAGAGTCTTTTATTAAACAAGAGCACATCCACCATTTTAGTGCTCCAAAAGGAACATTTTTACCCTGGTTTCCTTGTTTTCCCTGCCACAGTGAGTTCCACTCGGATGAAAATAACTTTATGGATCAGTAACGTATTCATAATTAACTTATGTGAAACTAAAATAACACAAAACTAACACCTCAGACCCTATTCTTGTGCACAAAATTTACCACCAGGAGCATTGGCAAACGTTCACTCTGAGGGCGATCTCGAGAATATAATTCATCGAGTGAGTGTCAACAGCGAGAAAGGGACTGGAGCGTTGCCGGATAATGACCGTAGCAAACCTCCAGTGTAAGAGGAACAACTTTGATAACAGATAGAGAGGATGTGTTCCAAAAAACAACGAACGCTGCCTGGCTGGTATATTAGGACAATTAGACGTGGAATGTTACGAAGGCAGGGAATTCAGGCGTACAGGCACTTAGAAGAACGAGCACGAGGAATGCACCAGCCGTCAGGCCGTGGTCTGCCAGCAGTGGACGTTCGGCCACAATTCCAGTTTTAGACTCGGCTCGGGGAAGAGGAGGTGTGAGACAGTGTGGTGAGCCAGGCCTACGCGAGGTAATAAACTGGTTCTTTCTAAACATTTCGGGAAGGAACGATACGACACGCGACTACGACAGCGGCGACGTTTTGTTTCAGGTACCAGTTCACTGCTCGCCCTCTTAGAACAAACTCGGAGGTGGAAGTTACAGCAGAGGAAACAGCGGCGGATGGAAGCTGCCAGGAATTTTCGAGCTGCAACTGCCAGCACAGGCGTCGCACTCAGATGTCTTTGTAAAAAGTGAAATGTGTTACGAAACTCAAAGTGCCGCGGTACATGTCCTTGACGCAATAAATTTGTATAATATGACTATGTCTTGAAACTGCAGCTAATAAAGCGCAACTTTCGAAATTGATTATGTTTTGCTGTCGCAACCCCGGTTCATAGCCCTTCCCTCGTGGCTGTGAAGGTATACCTTCACTAGCAGTGATGCACTGTCCGTAGCGAAAGTGCTTTGTTTGGCAAAACTGGATCAATAATCTACTTTCACCGAATGCGTCAGTGGAGACGGTGTACCGCTTGCACTACAACGTATGCATAGCTGAGCTGCAAGCAAGGGCAGCGCGATGCGTTGCTCGTTGTGACGTCACCGCGAGTTTCAGGTAACGCCGCAGCCGTGGCCGAGTGGTGCTGCGGCGCCGGCGGGAAACTCGGCCTCCTGAGGCCCCCTCAACTAGCGCTCCTCCGCCCCGCTCTGCTGTTGTCAACCGTCGTGCAGTTGTCTATCAATGAAGCTAGCTGTGACATCTTCTTGCTCAGCAACGAAATCTGAGCTGCGTCACACGCGCTCTCAATATGCGTACAAACCGCCATCAGAATCTCGTTTCTGAGTCAAAGCAAGTAATTCGTAGTAATAAGTTGGGCTTCCTTCTCGGAAACCCGTCTGTCCAAAAATGGCTCTGAGGACAATATGATTGAACTTGTGAGGTCATCAGTCCCCTAGAACGTACAACTACTTACAGCTAACTAACCTAAGGACATCACACACATCCATGCCCGAGGCAGGATTCGAACCTGCGACCGTAACAGCAGCGCGGTTCCAGACTGTAGCGCCTAGAACCGCTCGGCCACTCCGGCCGGCCCGTCTGTCCAGTCAGTAAGAAAGCGATGTGTCTGAACACCGTTCTCTCCCAACTCGCACAATTCTTTTTAACAGCGACTGCAGTGCCACAGGTCTAGAAGACGAGAGTTGCCTAGGCTCTGAAACTGGAACAGCTCGCGCAGTCTTGAGTGTGGGCAAGGTGCGTTGCCCCCGGCATGTCGCGCTATGCGGTGCGCCAGGGAAGGGGAGTGCACGAGGCGGCGGCAGCCGTTGAGTTCGCTCACCGTCACGGATTCGTCCGGTTTCATTAACAGCGCAGTCCGCAGATTCTGCTGTGAGGCGTTTCGTCACAGTGGCTGGGGAAGCCGCGGTGCCGAATCACCGTATCCGAACCCTTCTGGTAATGTCAACTTTTTACCTCACAATCAAAATGAGTGTCCCCGCATTTAAATTCCCACGAAGCACCTTCCAGCTTCTTATGCCTAAAGAAATTTTCCACTTTGGCCCACTCTGTTAACGTTAATGTACTTTTCTATTGGCTAACGGCGTTTGTTTGATTTCATTGCGTTCTTGTGTTCCTTCACCACGTTTTCCACATTCTTCCTACCTCCAAAATGCCCGTTATATACGGGGTTGTCAGAAACAGCCTGAAAAGCTTGTGTCGCATGGGAGGTTGTGCTAAGAAATAATTCTTAAGAAAAAAAATTCGCTAAGTTGTCCCGTTTACGATTTACTTGCCGTAGCCTTGCAGTTAGCGAATCAGGTCGGGCTTCGAGCGTCTGCGGGTTTGTGATTCACCACATGCTGAATCGCTCGTTGTCAGTGAAATTCGCCTTTTTAGGAAGCGATAAATGTACGTTAGGCGAGCAGAAGTTACGTTTGTAGACAAATGAGGATGACGCTGGGCGACGCCCTGACTGGCTAACTTCAGTGCTGAATAAGTCGGAGACGGTGCAACGTATCGACCTTTTTGCTAAGAACCATTTCTCATCACAATCTATCCTGCAACAGCGTTACGAGCTTTTGGAAAGTGCAGCCACAGCTGGAGTCGCGGAACACATGCCGGAAGGTCGTCGGCGCTGCTTTCCAGCCCTGATCGTTGTCAATGAATGCCGCTCAGCTGCTTTCGCCAGTCTACCAATTCTCTCACCTCCACCTGGGCCCCGTGCAGGCTATGGGCCCTGAAATCCCTCACTATTAAAGGTGTGTTACTACTGCAACTGCGGAAGGTACACAGATGGTACCACTACGTTCTAAAACGACGCGCACAAAAACGGTTTTTTTTTCTGGGGCTTATATTTCGGGTTCTACTCGTCTAGGGACCACTTATATACCCAGCAGAAGAATCGTCTTACTGTAACTATCCTACAGTACAGCATCAATTTTTGAATATTATACACTTCCTCCAGCTTAGGAGAATGCAGAAAATCGATTGAGTCTTTTTTAATTTGATGTTGCCTACGTTGTGTCTGAAACAGCTTGTAGAGGAACCATTTACGTCACTGGCGTTTCCTGAGAAATCCAGCAGTGGATTTCTAAATAACTAAACGTAGAAAATTTAACAATTTTCTAGGCATTTACGTAGAACTGAAACCTTCCCGGTTTGAAATATCTTTATACGTTGCCGAGAAAACCTACAAAACATTGTTTTTGGGTACCAAAGCCAGCCGAGGATTCCAAGACAACTATGCACAGCAAATGGCTGTAATTATTGCGATGTATCAATACGATCCCGATGTCAAACAACCTCGAAACTTTTTCACGTTACCCTCCATTCAGAGGCCGTTGCAAGCAGCGACTGTTATATTGACTTGTAAATAATAGATTTCAGCTATTAGTCGTCCTTTCGAAATTTTATCGGCAGATCTAGATTTCAGCTAGAAACTATCCATTCTCAATGCACTATGATTTTTGATCAATGCATGTAATGCCTGTTAGTCGGGCTTCATCCACAGTTCGTTGAATCTTTTCTTGGTATCTTTAAGCGTTTCAGAGATGCAGAGGTTCAAAGCTGCCCTACTTGTACACGCAAAACATGCAAGTGAAATCCGGTGAGGCGGAAATGTAGTTTAAAAAGTGACGAAGCACGGAGAAATATGCTGTTAAGTGCCTCCGTTGTCATCAGAAAGGTTCAGGGAACCCGACGTTGTAGTACTGAAGCACACGGACACGCACGTAAAACTGCGTCTCAAGTGCAACATTAGTTCTGCGTTATTTCAATTTCACATAAGCAAACTATCTGCATTTTACTGACCAATACATTTCTTTTCATATGAGTCCCATGCCCTGCTGCAGCAAAGGAAAGAAGGGAACCAGCGGAAAAATGCTCCTACCAGAGCACAAAAAGAGGTGAATATATCACTGTATATTTAAAAGACTGCCTGGAAAGAGGGTTACCAGTTGCCACATACTCCTTCCTCAGCACCTTTATAAATTTTTCCAAACATTTTGGCATGCCAACACATTCGCGCTGAGAGAGAAGAATACAGTGGCAGTGGCAAAGAAATGGAAAAGCAATATATACTGGTAGATGGCAGACAGTAGTTGCGGTATAGAAACAGTGTGGGAGACAGTGGCAGTGTGAGAGAAAGAGAGGGACAGAGTAGCACATGGACAAGAGTGAACAAACAGTGCCAGTGACTCGGAGCGGGATAAAGAGAAAGTGTGGGTGAGAGCCAGTCATAATGAGTGAGTGGGTCTAAGACAGACATAAAGAGGAAGAGAGAGATAGTGGCAATGTGAAGAGACAACAGCAATAGGAAGGCAGGAATGAGTTAAGACAGAGTGATAGCAAGAGGGAGACAAGGACAGTGAGAAGAGAGTAGTAGTAGTGGTAGGAGGAGGAGGAGGAGGACAGAACGAAGGGGCCTGTGGGCGCGACAAAGAGGCACCAAGAGATAATGGCGTTGAGCTGGGCTGGGTGAGTGAGGGGGTGAGAAAGGGCAACTGGGGATGGGCAGGTATGAGTTAGTTAGAGCGATGGACCAGTGGGTGTGAGTGAGCTGGCGGGAGTTTGACGTGAGTTGCATGTTCGCAAGAATGCGAATATGTTTGCACGCCAAAATTTTTGAAAGGTGCTGAGGAAAGTAAAAGGAGGCAGCTGGTAGCCCACTGTTTAGTCAGTCTTTTATTAAACTGAAGCGTATTTGCCGACACCACGCACATTGTGACTGTCAGTCAGTAAAGCTAACCGTGTCTCTCTGACTGCGTACACAGCTGCACGCTACTGCATAAATGCAAGGAAGGTATTTTTAAATCTGTTTATACAGCACTTCATATTGTGTGGCGAAAGAGCTATTTATTATTTGTCAGCAGGCATTAATACTATAGCTAGGACGCTATAGATAAGGGCAGTCACGTTGTTACTTTACATGCAATATGCTTGACGTTTATTCCAGAACAGTACGCGATATACTATTCATCAGACTTACAGTGGTGTTACTTGCGAGCAATTATATTGACTAACTGATTGACTGAGTCATTGATTGATTGAGTGGGGTTACGAGGCTAAACAACGAAGTCATCGGTCCCGCGACTCCAAAGTTACTTACATAAGAGAGAGGGTCCCGTAAAAGTGGACGGATCCAGTCAGATTGACAAACACGCACAGTAGAAGGCATAAACGGGCACACCAAATCTGAAGATTGGAGAAACAGAGGGATAAAAGATAGGTCTTTGCACGAGGGAGTGGTCATGGCTGGTTCAAATGTCTCTGAGCACTATGCGACTTCTGAGGTCATCAGTCGCCTAGAACTTAGAACTACTTAAACACAACTAACCTAAGGACATCACACACGTCCATGCCCGAGGCAGGATTCGAACCTGCGACCGTAGCGGTCGCTCGGTTCCAGACTGTAGCGCCTAGAACCTCTCGGCCACCCCGGCCGGCGGAGTGGTCCTCGGTCTGAGACTAGAAAACAAGAAGAGAGGTACAAACTACAACCACACTGCCCTTGCTCCGGGAGAAAATAAAAACCACTATCACGTAGGAAACTGAGGATCAGTTCAACCACCCTCGAACCGTGTGCTGGAACTTAGCACTAAGGGCCAAAAGGACATTTCACCAATATACGGGACGTGGTCAGTCTGGCTCCACAGCCATATTGTGGGGGCGGTTCGTTGCGCAAGAGGAAACAATGGGTGAGCCTGCTATGAACGATGCGCAGAAGGCACAAGACAGGAGCGGAAGGAAGAGCGGCAAACTGGATTGGGTGCGCCGTTTGGTGGCGGTGCTGTGAGCTGTGGCTGAATCTTTGGTCGCCGTTACGGACCCCTCTGCCCAGCAGGCCTGCCGCTTGCTCTGTGTCAGCTGCACAGTAAACGCAGTATTTCTGTCACAGTCACATGGCACCATTAAGAGGCCCTCCACACCGAAAACGTGTAGGCCTGCTTCTCACGCAGAGAAATGCACTCTTGTCTTCTTTGGCCTCGACTGTTAAACATACTGGAACAGGCTTTCTTGAAATATTTCCTGCTCTGTAACAAGTTTTGTGTAGCGTTTCACGTTTACTACAGGAAAAGTGCTCTGAACAACTTGGAAACTTTCTTCTCCCACCCCTAGGATCACATATTGCCTCGTCACGAGAGATGCGTTTTTGTACTCGCGTTATAGTAGACTCAAGACGTAGCTGATCCACATTGTAAGCCTCAGTTTTAGTAGAAACTGGAAGACACGCTCAGCGCACGTGTTTACCTGCTGCTGTGTGCCTCCACACGCAGCTTCTGGCCTGAGGCGCATTCGACACGGTCCGCTCTGTTTGCAGGTCCATCCGTACTGCGTACGAGGGGTGTTCGAAAGAAAAGATACAAAACAGCATCGTGGGTACAAGTAAGCCTTTATTCAAAAGTAAGCACCACAGGGCTGAGCATGACTAGCCAACTGTTTCGCGAGCCAAAGGATTGCCTGCTCCCAGAATTCGTGTGGCTGTGACAGGGCCCGACTCTTCAATGTGTCCTTCAGTTCGTCGTCCGAGTTGAAGAGGGCGGACCCTCCCGCTACACTTGGTGTGGACGCGCGGAGCCCGGGCCGTTCGCCCTCCACGGACTCACGTACACCGAGAAGTTGACGGGGTTTCACACGACCGAGGAATTCGATGAGTGACGGACATCGAACGACGAGAAACACTGTGAGCATCGCCTTGACTGCTGACAGCTCAGCTTTGAAATCTTTAGGGGGCCGGTGAAGACGCCTGCTTTCATTGGCTAGATGTCTCTCAACGTTATTCCAAAGTGGCATAAGCAAACTTCAACCGATCTCTCAAGAAGTTACCCACCTTTACATTTGAACGCTCTTTGTAATAAGAAAATATCTTTCAGCCTTGAGCAAACACAATTTTTCTTGTTCTATTTGTAAAAGTGGGTCCAGATGTCAAGTTTTCATGCTTCTACAGGGAGTTTGTATGGAGACCATCACTGTTGTCTGATGTTCACTTTTCCACCATCTCATTCTGTCTCTTCTCGGTGGGAGTATCTCTCTCTCTCTCTCTCTCTCTCTCTCTCTCTCTCTCTCGCTCCCTCTCTCCCTGTGTGTGTGTGCGTGTGTGTGCGCGGGTGTGGCTGTGTTTGTGCGTGCGTTTTGAACCTCTGATAGTACTTTTAGAGCCTAGAATTTATGAATATATCCTGTAAAATGCTTTGTTGCTATACGTGGTGATGTTTCTTTTTTAGATATATTGTGTGTGTGTGTGTGTGTGTGTGTTTATGTTCTGTTTGCTGTGTTTGCTGCTATGTGTTAGGTGCCCTTTTTACTTTTCCGGTTAGCTTTTCTGTTAGTTTGTGTATCATGTTTGTTTTGTGTCCGTTTTCAACCGCTATTTATTTTATTTGTCTCAGGACTTTAATGTAAATGCTACAACGTAGAAAATTGTTATGTATCATAATGTACAAATTCTTTGTGTATTAGCAGCTGTACCTGGCCACACTTAGCTGCGGCTCAGCCTGCTTAAATGGAAAAGGAGGAGCAGAGGAAGCACACGTCTGTGACACGTATGGAAATACGAATCCTGACGTCCTGCTCTCGCCTGCCTATGTGCAAATGGTTCAAATAGCTCTGAGCACTATGGGACTAAACATCGGAGGTCATCAGTCCCCTACAACTTAGAACTACTTAAACCTAACTAACCTAAGGACATCACACACTCCCTGCCGCCGTTGGATAAGCAGCTGCAGCAGCAAGTCGTTTAACCCTAGCTTACTTATTTGTTAGATAGTTTAATTAATTTCTTTGCGTGTTTTTGGGCACTTGCATTGTTTAATTCATATATTTCGGGCGTATTATAGTATTTGACAGTTGTAGCATCGCGCTTTAGTGTTTACTTCGTAGATTCTTGTTTAAATTGCGTGTGAGTTTCGTATAGGAGGTGCAATTTCGAGTTTTAGTTACTGTAATCGTAAATTCAGCAGATTGTAGCGCAGTCGTTAGGCATTTGTACAGGTTAGTTGATACATTCTTTGCGTGTTCCGCTTGCGTTATCTAGGCACAGACTCGTGTTTCGGTAACTGTTGTTAAACATCGATTAGAATGGACAGGGACTGCGATTGCTGTGTTCGGATGAGGGCTGACTTGGCATCCGTTCGCTCACAGCTGCAATCGGCGCTGACTTCGGTCGCGCAGCTTGAGGCTGTTGCCAATGGGCACCACTGTGGGGAGCCGGACTCGGGTATCACGGGGATGTCAACCTCGTCCCGTCTGTCCCCAGATCGGTCTGCCGCTGTGGTTGCCCCGGTTGCTGCCCGCAGTGGGCCTGAGCCCTCGCCTGTGGTTGATTGGAGGTCGTTCCAAGGCGTGGCAGGCAGCGAAAGGCGTCCCCGGAGGCTGATCAGAAAGCCTCCCCGGTGCGTCTGACAAACCGGTTTCAGGCACTGTCTCTGGCTGAGCCAGATGCAGCTGCCTGCCCTGTTTCAGAGGATCATTCTCAGCCTTCAAGGTCCGGGCAATCGCAGAGGGTGGGCTTACTGGTAGTTGGGAGCTCCAATGTTATGCGCGTAATGGGGCCCCTTAGGGATACGGCGGCTAAGGAGGGGAAGAAATCCAGTGTGCACTCCGTGTGCATTCCGGGAGGAGTCATTCCTGATGTGGAAAGGGTCCTTCCGGATGCCATGAAGAGCACAGGGTGCAGCCAGCTGCAGGTGGTGGCACATGTCGGCACTAATGACGTGTGTCGCTTTGGATCTGAGGAAATTCTCTCTGGATTCCAGCGGCTATCTGATTTGGTGAAGGCTGCCGCTCTTGCTTACGAGATGAAGGCAGAGCTCACCATCTGCAGCATCGTTGACAGAAACGACTGCGGACCTTTGGTGCAGAGCCGGGTGGAGGGTCTGAATCAGAGGCTCAGACGGTTTTGCGACCGTATTGGCTGCAGATTCCTTGACTTGCGCCATAGGGTGGTGGGGTTTCGGGTTCCGCTGAATAGGTCAGGAGTTCACTACACTCAGCTGGCGGCTACACGGGTAGCGGAGGCTGTGTGGCGTCGACTGGGCGGTTTTTTAGGTTAGAAGTCCTCGGGAAAGTGCGGGATGGGCTGCAATGTCAAAGGGTGCTTGGCAATCACAGGACGTGCTTGGATCAAGGAACAGTCGGAATTTTAGTTGTAAATTGTTGTAGTTGCGCTGGAAAAGTCCCTGAGCTTCAAGCGCTAATAGAAAGCACAGAAGCTGATATCGTTATATGTACAGAAAGCTGGCTAAAGCCTGAAATAAGTTCTGCAGAAATTTTTACGAAGTCTCAGACGGTGTTCAGGAAAGATAGATTAGGCAGAATTGGTGGTGGAGTGTTTGTGTCTGTCAGTAGTGGTTAATCTTGTAGTGAAGTCGAAGTAGACACTCGGTGCGAATTGGTGTGGGTGGAGGTTATACTTAACAGCCGAATTAAGTTAGTAATTGGCTCCTTCTACCGACCCCCAGACTCCGATGATACAGTTGCGGAACAGTTCAGAGAAAGTCTGAGTCTCGTAACAAATAAATACCCCACTCATACGGTTATAGTTGGAGGGGACTTCAACCTACCCTCGGTATGTTGGCAAAAATACTTGTTCAAAACCGGTGGTAGGCAGAGAACGTCTTCCGAGATTGGCCTAAATGCTTTCTCCGAAAATTATTTCGAGCAGTTAGTCCACGAACCCACACGAATTGTAAATGGTTGCGAAAACACACGTGACCTCTTGGCCACAAACAATCCAGAGCTGATAGAGAGCATCATGACTGATACAGGGATTAGTGATCACAAGGTCATTGTAGCTAGGCTCAATACCATTTCTTCCAAATCCATCAGAAACAAACGCAAAATAATTTTATTTAAAAAAGCGGATAAAGTGCCACTAGAAGCCTTCCTAAAAGACAATTTCCATTCCTTTCGAACTGACTATGCGAATGTAGACGAGATGTGGCTCAAATTCAAAGATATAGTAGCAACAGCAATTGAGATATTCATACCTCATAAATTGGTAAGAGATGGAACGAATCCCCCGTGGTACACACAAAAGGTCCGAACGCTGTTGCAGAGGCAACGGAAAAAGCATGCGAAGTTCAGAAGAACGCGAAATCCCGAAGATGGGCTAAAATTTACAGACGCGCGAAATTTGGCACGTACTTCGATGCGAGATGCCTTTAATAGGTTCCACAACGAAACATTGTCTCGAAATTTGGTAGAAAATCCGAAGAAATTCTGGTCGTATGTAAAGTACACAAGCGGCAAGACGCAGTCAATACCTTCGCTGCGCAGTGCCGATGGTACTGTTATCGACGACTGTGCCGCTAAAGAGGAGTTATTGAACGCAGTTTTCCGAAATTCCTTCACCAGGGAAGACGAATGGAATATTCCAGAATTTGAAACACGAACATCTGCTAGCATGAGTTTCTTAGAAGTAGATACCTCAGGGGTTGCGAAGCAACTCAAATCGCTTGATACGGGCAAGTCTTCAGGTACAGATTGTATACCGATTAGGTTCCTTTCAGATTACACTGATACTATAGCTCCCTACTTAGCACTCATATACAACCGCTCGCTCACCGATAGATCTGTACCTACAGATTGGAAAATTGCGCAGGTCGCACCAGTGTTCAAGAAGGAGTAATCCATTTAACTACAGACCTATATCATTGACGTCGGTTTGCAGTAGGGTTTTGGAGCATATACTGTATTCAAACATTATGAATCACCTCGAAGGGAACGATCTATTGACACGTAATCAGCATGGCTTCAGAAAACATCGCTCTTGTGCAACGCAGCTAGCTCTTTATTCGCACGAAGTAATGGCAGCTATCGACAGGGGATCTCATGTTGATTCCGTATTTCTAGATTTCCGGAAAGCTTTTGACACCGTTCCTCACAAGCGACTTCTAATCAAGCTGCGGAGCTATGGGGTATCGTCTCAGTTGTGCGACTGGATTCGTGATTTCCTGTCAGGAAGGTCGCAGTTCGTAGTAATAGACGGCAAATCATCGAGTAAAACTGAAGTGATATCAGGTGTTCCCCAGGGAAGCGTCCTGGGACCTCTACTGTTCCTGATCTACATAAATGACCTGGGTGACAATCTGAGCAGTTCTCTTAGACTGTTCGCAGATGATGCTGTAATTTACCGTCTAGTAAGGTCATCCAAAGACCAGTATCAGCTGCAAAGCGATTTAGAAAAGATTGTTGTATGGTGTGTCAGGTGGCAGTTGACGCTAAATAACGAAAAGTGTGAGATGATCCACATGAGTTCCAAAAGAAATCCGTTGGAATTCGATTACTCGATAAATAGTACAATTCTCAAGGCTGTCAATTCAACTAAGTACCTGGGTGTTAAAATTACGAAGAACTTCAGTTGGAAGGACCACATAGATAATATTGTCGGGAAGGCGAGCCAAAGGTTGCGTTTCATTGGCAGGACACTTAGAAGATGCAACAAGTCCACTAAAGAGACAGCTTACACTACACTCGTTCGTCCTCTGTTAGAATATTGCTGCGCGGTGTGGGATCCTTACCAGGTGGGATTGACGGAGGACATCGAAAGGGTGCAAAAAAGGGCAGCTCGTTTTGTATTATCGCGTTATAGGGGAGAGAGTGTGGCAGATATGATACACGAGTTGGGATGGAAGTCATTACAGCATAGACGTTTTTCGTCGCGGCGAGACCTTTTTACGAAATTTCAGTCACCAACTTTCTCTTCCGAATGCGAAAATATTTTGTTGAGCCCAACCTACATAGGTAGGAATGATGATCAAAATAAAATAAGAGAAATCAGAGCTCGAACAGAAAGGTTTAGGTGTTCGTTTTTCCCGCTCGCTGTTCGGGAGTGGAATAGTAGAGAGATAGTATGATTGTGGTTCGATGAACCCTCTGCCAAGCACTTAAATGTGAATTGCAGAGTAGTCATGTAGATGTAGATGTAGATGTAGATGCCCGAGGCAGGATTCGAACCTGCGACCTTAGCAGCAGCGCAGTTCCGGAATGAGCGCCTAGAACCGCTCGGCCACAATGGCCGGCGCCTCTCTCCACCTCAGCCGTCGCCTTTGTTTGTCCACTTCCTTCTCCTTCTCTGCCAATCACCATTTCCCCCTCCCTCTGACCTTTAGCCTTGTTCATTTTTACTGAAAATTCAGATTCTGTAGTAGTATTCTATCATTCTATCATGAGCCAGTAAGCCATAAATACAGCTTTCCTACCAACATTTCGCTGTTGTATATTTTGTATTACATATATTTAAAGAAATAGGGGAATAAAAACGAGCGCGTATATGAGTGGGACGCTGCTTCCAAATTTCAAAGGAACTGGCCAATAAATTTCGGAGACTAATGATTCTGAACGAACCAACATTTGCAATTTTGTTTATACAGATTTAGCAGAAAATATATGAAAACAAGAAAAACTCTATCTCCTCGAGGGAGAACCACATTTCCTTTTCACACATTACGAAACATAGGCGAACAGTAAGAAACCTTGAAAGGGTCCTGTAGCCACCTTTCATTAGTCCGGTAGCCCATTTTCATTACCATTTCTCTTTCTTTTCCTTGTTTCTCTTTTCCCTTTACTCTCATTGTGGCGTGATTGAATGAATGTGGTTGTGTGTGGAGTAGTCAGCTGCAGAAAGTCTGCGATAGTCGTACAGATTCACCAGCATTTGTACAGAATATCCAACTCGAGTAAAGATCAAGTCGGCAAAGAGGTTTTCGCTACTTGTGAGAAATCCACCTGCGTTAGGTTGGTGGCGGAAATGGCATCTTTGGGTTTTCCGGGCCACGCGGAGCGTGGAAGAGGCTGGAGAAACGGGAGGCAGTCTGCCACCGGTACGGAAAGCGTCCACAGCCGTGCTCCAGTCGAAGAAGGGTGAGTTAGACTGACCGCGTGGCGCGCTGTTACTTGGCGAGGGGAGCGCTGTTAGCTTTTGGTCTCGCGCTTTTCAACTCTGAAAGATTGCTTTGCCTTGTCGCAGCAAGGAATGCAAAATTTTGGCAGATTTTTCTGTAGCAGACTTGGATCCGCCGGAAGAGCTCCACACAAAGGTGTCGATAAGAAGTGAGCACTCGCTCTTGTATGAATGTCTGTTTGCCTTCAGCTGTGCCTGCATAAGCTTTCACCTTTCTAAATATTTAGAGCTTTGCCTTCTAGTAAATTTTCCTTGCCTTATGTGTCTTTCGTCCGTGGGGAGCCAACCACGTGGTAGAACATTATAGTTGTTGGGCTAACTGTCCGATCGCATGTTTGTTTTAGATAATGTTAACATGATTGTGTGATGTGATATTGTTGGAATTTGGGCACTATACCTAGAAATTGTGTCTCCACAAACCACGTGTTATCAGGAACCGTGTACATGCCTCACATCCTTATCTTCGGAATAAATGATTTTATCTACAATTTTCTCTTGTGTTCCGAGATTACGTTTTTGTACCTAAGCCACTCATCTCGTAGCTTTCCCGTTAGCACATCCAATGCGTTTCTTTATGCACAGGTCCAGTGGTTAGTCTCCCCTTGTATTTTATAACAAATGCTTTAGATTAAGTCTTATTTTCAGGTGTGTTGCTGGGAGCTGATCTTCTGCACGGTGTTCTTGCACGTGCTATTTTATTTTAAAAGTTTGATTGTCATGAACAGTGCACGGGGAACACTATTAATTACATCGAATCCCCTATGAGCGACATCACAACGTATGCATTTTTGTGAGTTTTTGGTCTGTGATCAAATTAATTTATTTTCCGACTCGACCAAATCTTTGATTAGTTGTATGGTTAGAGTCGGTGGCGAGCCTAATCTTACATAAGCAATAAGTATTTCCACTCCCAATAATAACGTAACAACCCGTAGCAACAGGTTAGTTACAACCTCCATCCAGGAGAAGACCAGTCCTATTGTCGGCACGCACAGGTCGTAGAGGGCCCACAGAGAAACTGAGAACGTCTCCGTCTTGAGGGTGACGAAGCAAACAATAGGACTGAGCTGTTTACGCTAGCGCGTGCCTGGTTTCTCCCTCAGAAATTACTCTCTAGCGCCATCCACTTGTCCAGAAAGCGAGGGCAGCTGTTATCTGCAGCTGGCATAACAGGTTTTCTGGGAATAGCTTCCATCAACTAATAGCCTGATACGACAGCACTAATCAGTCTGCACTTTCTATGAAAAGCATTTCGAAGCAACTGAAGTAACAGAGTCAAAGTGCAAGATCGAACTACCAGGATACAGCTAATTTATTTCATCCAAAAGAGAATGCTCTAATAAATATTCACTGATTAAAACACTGATCCATTGCATATATTATTACATGCCTCTTCACGGGTCTGTAAATAGCTTTCACATAAATTTATCCTCTTCCATAGCTTCAGTCATTTCGTTTTTCCAGATCCTTACTACATCTGTTTTATTTGTTAATTTTTAACTTCGTAGGAAGCTATTGGAGTACAGCTTCCACTCCTGCAGAAAGTAAACGAACTTGATGATAATATTTTGGAAGGAGAAGAGAACGTAGACGAAAATGAGATGCGAGATATGATAGTTCGAGAACGATTTGACGTAGCACTGAAGGACCTAAATCGAAACAAGGCCGCTGGAGTAGATGAGAATTCTGAGAGTTATAGAAATTCTTGCCAAAACTAAGTGAGAAAAAACTATTAAAGTTAGTATAGAAGATAGATGAAGCAAGCGAAGTATCCGAAGAATTCAAGAATAATGAACAACGCAGTAATTCCAAATCCACAAAAGGCACATGCTGACGCAGATAATACTGATACGGATTACTTATAGAATAATGGGAAAGCTAGTAGAAGCCAACCTCGTGGGCGACCAGTTTGGCTTTCAGAGGCGATTTTCAACCTACGACGTATCTCAGATTAGCGACTGAAGGAAGGGATACCAACGTTTATAGCGTCTGTAGCTTTAAAGAGCGCTTGTCACAAAATTGAACGGAGTATTCTCTTTCAAATTCTGAAAGTAGTGATAAAATACAGGGAGCGAAACGTTATTCGCAATTCATAAAACAGTGAGGCTGCAGTTATGAGAGTCGAAGGTCATGAAAGGGGAGAGGTATTTGAGAAGGGAACGAGTAACGCTCCATGTACTTCAGGCCGTACGCTGCGCAAGCTGGGTGGAAGAACCGCAACCACAATAGTCGCTGACCGCGAATATGTCTTCATTCAGTCAGCGGTCTTCCTGAAGGCACATCAATGTGAAGATGATCATTGTGACTGAAAGTGCTAATTGAATAAACGAATATTCGCTATTAGAGACTGTTGTGGTTCTTACATAATTTCATAACCGTCATCTTCCTAGTGATCATGTCACTCCTTATCCAAACCGAGGAGATCTTTGTACAGGGAAATGCAACTCGGGATGAAGAAAAAAAGACTCTGAGGTTTGCTAATGGGACTCTAATTCTATCACAGACGGCATAGCACTTGGGACACAAGATGAACAGTTCGATAGAGCTTCGAAAAAAGTTATGACTTGAACATCAATAAAAGTAAAAGGAGGATTACGGAATCTAGACGAATTAAATCAGGTTAGGACATAAGAAACTGGAAGTAGAAATTGAGTTTTGGCATTTGGGCGACCGAAGTAAAGAGCATATAAAATGATGGCATGCAATAACAAGAAGAGCTTTCCTTTGAAAGAGAAATTTGTTATGATCGACTATAAATTTAAGGGTATTTTCTGAAAGTATTTGGAGTGTAGCTTTGTACATAAGTGAAACGTAGTTGATAGGTAGGTCAGAGAGGAAGAGCACACAAGTTTCGGAAATATGTAACACAGAAGAATGCTAAAGGACAGATGGGAAGACCGAGTAAGTAATGAGGAGGAAAAAATTGTGGCACAACTAGACTAGACGAAGGGATCGGTTGATAAGATATATTCCGAGGTGTAAAGGAATAGTGGGACGTGTGGCAGGTCAAAAGTGTAGAGGGAGAGCGAGGCTTAAAATACAGTAAGCAGGTTCATATGAGGGGGGTTGTACGGGGAGAGCAGCATCAAACCGATCTTCGGACTGACGACACCAACCCGTCACTGTTATGGAACAGATGTACGACTTGAATAACGTCGTTGTTCCTTCAAACGCACTCCAGTACCGGTGTCGCGCTCTTACTACTGCAACCCATTATTCCGTGCGTTACGGACCAGAACCCGAGACAAAAGAAAACGAAACGCAGGCGGAGGGTGAGTCGTGCGCAGCACTGGCCGCGCTACGTCGCAGCGTGCACTAACTCACGGCCCTACCGTCTCGGAAGAAGGGGAAAAGTCTAAAACAAAAGAGGAAACCTCCCGAGCAGTTAGCGTCGCGCGATGTGAAAAAGCTTAGTTTTCAAGTTGGCTTCGGTGCATGAACCGCTTCTATTATTGACGCTTCCCGGAAACTTAGCACCGCAGATAAATATTAATAATGTACGCCGACGTCGACTTTGCTGCCGACTCAGACGCAGCAGAACCACGGGCGACTTCACCCTCCGCCACTCACCGCTACTGTGTGTCTGTCGCTGCGTTTGCTGACCTGGCTGCTCACCCGGTCTGCTTCGCGGCTCACCGTCCTCGGCTTCCTCAAACGTCTCCCTTTTTCTTTCGCAAAACGGGTAATAATTTTGGCGCCCGAGGGTTGGCCAGCCTGGAGCTCCACTCTCGCAGCTCATTGTGGAGAGAATGGTCCCTCGAGAGGCCAGGATGATTTACTTTCCGTGGAGTGTCAGATCCTTCTTTTTTTCCAATTGGTGCAAATACCTTAAAACATTGACCGTGACCTCTCGGGTGGAGAAATCAGTTGGTCTCGGACGGCGTACAAAATGTGTCATATGCAGTGTCATATCATTCTCAGTCGATAACTGATACTTTAAATTGCAAATTAGAGATATTCGCTACTTTTTAATTAGGCTTCGTAATTACCGAAAGTTATTATGTCTCAGGAAAATACACATGTGTGGCGTACTTCATTGTTCGCGCAGTGTAACTCCACGTATCTCAGATTAAGTTGGGGGCTTTTATAAAAAATGGAATTTGCTTCGAACGTAGTTACATTTTAAATCATGTATTTCATGTAGGTGAGTGTGGAAGCTAAAAATTTGTCCTATATCAGTAAATACGAAATTAATGATAAAAACGGAAGTATAAATTTGAAATTTGGATTAACAACAGAATTTTCAGAGTGTAGATGGCTTTTATCCTTGGACAACCGACGAAAGGAAATGTAAAACTATATATTATAGTACCAGGTAGGGTTGATAGAAGAGATAGAGAAGATCCAACGGAGAGCAGCGCGCTTCGTTACAGGATCATTTAGTAATTGCGAAAGCGTTACGGAGATGATAGATAAACTCCAGTGGAAGACTCTGCAGGAGAGACGCTCAGTAGCTCGGTACAGGCTTTTGTTAAAGTTTCGAGAACATACCTTCATCGAAGAGTCAAGCAGTATATTGCTCCCTCCTACGTATATCTCGCGAAGAGACCATGAGGATAAAATCAGAGAGATTAGAGCCCACACAGAAGCATACCGACAATCCTTCTTTCCACGTACAATACGAGACTGGAATAGAAGGGAGAACCGATAGAGGTACTCAGGGTACCCTCCGCCACGCACCGTCAGGTGGCTTGCGGAGTATGGATGTAGATAGATAGATTATTCGAAAATTACTACAAGTTAATATAACTGAATGTTGAGACTTTTAGAGATTATGAATTGACTGTTGAGAAAGTGCAAATGCGTGATTAGCAGAGGCCTTGTGTTGTCTTATCTGGTCTTGGGCTTTTCTGTGACTCTGGACTGCAGTGAGGAGACTGTACAGTTATCTGCCTCGCGTATTAAAGTTTAAATGGAATAGAAAACCGTCCTGTCAGGTATCCTAATAAACAGTGGGCTAACTCATGTCTGCACCTAGGCTAAGTGTTTCAACCTTACACATAGCACTGCTACCTCCATCGCTGCAATATGCTGATGTTATAATTATGCCTTTTGTACCCAGGAAAGGCACCAACCGGTGTTGATCATATTCTGTCATTAAAACTGGTATAATTTTGATGGGGTGCAGATGTGAGTATCTATATGCAACACCCTGTAAGCAAGCCTCCCTTTGCTGTTGCACACCCAAATGAGGCAGGGGACAATTGTTATTTATCGTGTGTGCCCTCTCTTGTCCACAAATTTTCTTTATTGAAAAACTTACCCTCCGGCCACTTCCTACCTTCAAATGACTCCACAACCACAGAAACAGTAAAGAGTCAGGAACAATTACGTACGTAAACCACACTAACAGCAGTGTTTCGGAAGTAGTCGAAACGAACGAGGATAAAATATGCAGTTAAAAATACACTGACAGAAAAAAATTGCAACATCAAGATAGAGCTGTGTGACAAACGACAGTTTGTCTGAAAGACGATATCCACTGAAATTTCAAGCCAGTCACAGGAGAGTGGTGCTGGCAGAACCATTATGAGGATGCACATCAGGTTTGCCTCGAGTACACGCTGTAACGATCTCGAGCGCTAATTACCTTTGACATTGAACGTGGTGAGTCGACGTTCAAGACGACAAAGACGCCATTATCAACACATCTCTGAGTTGAACGAGGTCGTATAATAGCGCTAGGAGAATCTGGATCTTCCTTCTGCGACACTGTAAAAAGACTTGGCAGGAGAGCAGCCACTGTACATTACTGCTGGCAGCGATGACCGGACTCCGGACGGCCATCGTGTTCGGCGTACGACTCTGGCGCACCTGCAGCAGCAGCTGGCACCACACTAAGTCAACGGACTGGCACCTCCGAGAGAGTCCTGTGGCGTGCACTACACAGACCCCAAAACACGCCACGTCAAATGAGCGCTCGCTAGAGGACAGAGTGCAGGCCTGCCGTGTTTTCTGGTGCACGTACGGCTGTGTTGGTTAGAAGGGGGCTCGTCGAAAGACCCGTGTGGTCGCACTGCACCCACTCCTGGGGCGCGATTTCGTGTGGCAGCGAGATCAGTCGCGTGGTTATCTCATCTTGACTACATTTCTGCACGTCAGTCTGGTCATCCCACCTGCTACCCTAAATACATCGTTTTAAGAAAAAAAATAAGTGGCGCTAAATAATAACGCTAGGAAGCCAAAAACTGGTCATAAGGTGCAAATGTATGTCAAAATTACCTGGTACAAGTTTGAACTTGCTCTGAACAAAATTTTAGTCAGAACCCACATTTTTACGAAGAATAAGTCGCACTAAATAATAAAGCTAGAAAGCCAAAAATTTGTGTGAAGCTTCAGTTCAACATAAAAACTACGTGATCCCATTAAGCTACCTCTAATAGTTTTCGAGTAATTTACTGAAAACTAAATTTGGAACGAAGATGTCCTTATACGTAGTAGATTAAGTATCTGTTATATCAATGCTAGAAAGTACTGATTACAGCATTTGATGAAACCTATCAAATAATAGAGCTATAACAAGATTAAGTGCCTTGAGGTAAATAATAACAAATCGAAGATCTCTTAAAGACGGCAAATTTTATATGTAGGCGAGCAAAGTCTTTTTCTGTGATTATATCCAACTTAACTATATTCATACATAAATTACGAAGATTCGAAATTGATTCTTGACACTGTTATAAAATATTGCGTGCCCGAGAAAGTGGCCGTTTAAAGGCTGCTGCTGCGGGCATAGAACGGGTAACAGCAGCTGTCCGCTGCGCCTGTATTATATAGAGTGTTACAAAAAGGTACGGCCAGACTTTCAGGAAACATTCCTCCTATCGTCAGCCCTCACACGTTGATTGTGAAAATTTACAATTTGATCACGTTGGAATGAAGCCTCATCCGTAAAGAGAACATTTGCACTGAAATGAGGATTGACACATTGTTGGATGAACCATTGGTCAAAGTGTACCCGTGGAGACCAATCAGCTGCTGATAGTGCCTGCACACGCTGTAAATGGTACGGAAACAACTGGTTCTCCCGTAGCACTCTCCATACAGCGACGTGGTCAACGTCACCTTGTACAGCAGCAACTTCTCTGACGCTGACATTAGGGTTATCGTCAACTGCACGAAGAACTGCCTCGTCCGTTGTAGGTCTCCTCGTCGTTCTAGGTCTTCCCAGTCGCCAGTCATAGGCTGGAATGTTCCGTGCTCCGTAAGACGCCGATCGATTGCTTCGAACGTCTTCGTGTCGGGACACCTTCGTTCTGGAAATCTGTCTCGATACAAACGTACCGCGCCACGGCTATTGCCCCGTGCTAATCCGTACATCAAATGGGCATCTGCCAACTGCGCATTTGTAAACATTGCACTGACTGCAAAACCACGTTCGTAATGAACACTAACCTGTTGATGCTACGTACTGATGTGCCTGATGCTAGTACTGTAGAGCAATGAGTCGCACGTCAACACAAGCACCGAAGTCAACATTACCTCCCCTCAATTGGGCCAACTGGCGATGAATCGAGGAAGTATAGTATATACTGACGAAACTAAAATGAGCTCTAACATGGAAATTAAGCGTTTCCGGACACATGTCCACATAACATCTTTTCTTTGTTTGTGTGTGAGGAATGTTTCCTGAAAGTTCGGCCGTACCTTTTTGTAACAGCCTGTATACGGCCCGACACGCAAGACTTCAGTTCGCACCTAGCTACCCTACGGCCCACAGCAGTCAAACGCCGGAGTACGCGATGCCTCCGATGACGTCACAGCAAGACCGCAATTAAAATCACGTGTTCCGTAGAAATAGGAAGTGAAATCGCGAGGACTGTACCCTGTCCGGGATTGGTTAGATTTCGCGGAAGTAATGTTAACAAATCCGCGTGGCAAGTGGTGACAATTATTTTCCACTTTTGTGACGAGCAATTATTTTGATTATCAGGAGTCAGGGCGCATGATGATTTATTGGGAACTTAAAGTAAAGGTCGCCTTTGAACGGCTCATAGTGCTGTTTAGATTAGAGAGATTTATTATTAGTATTAAAATAATGTTGTGCGTGTGAAAATTTATCAGATATATCTATCAATTAGAACTCAACATCTTCGTTTATAAACATAGTTCCTGAGCCCGCCGAGTAAATACAGAGTAGAAACATTTCTTTCAGTGGGCTGGAAAAGAATGTTGACTTGCAGACTGGAAACTATGGTCAGTATGTTCTCCATCGCTTTCTGGCAGACCACAAAAATGGTTTCCAGGCTCTTGTAAAAGACGGCGAACAATATTCTATTATTTCCTATTACTTATGATTTATTTTTATTATGAACCCGCCGCCTCACACTGTGATGTTGGAATGTTAATAAGTTACATATGTTGCCTAGATCAATGTATTTCCGAAATGTCATTACTCTACATTAATTATGTTTTGGTGTTGCTATTTTTTGCCGCCACTGTACCTGTGCTGAGACAGGAAGATTGTTATGGATAAATGCCACCGCGGCTGCGTGAGTTTGGTGTTGACTTGATGCAAAAAAGCTCACCTTCCAAACTGCTGTTTAGCCTCCCCCATTAACAGAGCAGACTACTTAGTTTTTTAGAGCTATAGGCTGCCGAAAATCTGCTCCAGGTACGTGGTTACCTACCTCTCCACTGCTGATGACGGGTAGTGGAGTGAGAAGGCGAGACGCGGAGCTGTCCTGTTCTGGACGTGTCCGTCAACAGAACCTGGAGGAACCCGCCCCATACACAGGTGTACAGACGAGGGCAGCCCAGCGTGTCTTCGAGGAATGGTGCAGCACGCGCCGCCCTGTAACGCAGTCGTCGCGGAAAGATACAAACGGACAGGGACCAGGGAAGAGGGTGACGCCTCGACGACGACAGCTGGTTTCAAACCCCACGAGAACTGCAGCTGCGTGCGAAGGGAGCCACGTATGTCACAGCGCCACGTGAGGCTCCGCGTCTCGAATGGGAGGAACACCCACAAGCTGTACACGGCTGACTGGCGACTATAGTGGAATCCGACGAGTCAAAGATACGCGGTGACGATTGCGCAGACGGCTCAGTGAGGCGTTTTACCCGCAGTGTGTGGATCGGTCGGTTGGTTGGATGATTAAAGGGGCTAAACTACAAGGTCATCAGTCCCTTTTTCCTCGAGCAGACAGCTCTACGTGGCTGTAGATCAGATATAGCCTAACGTGCCAAACCCCGGGAACGAAAACCCCAAGGTCTGTCAGTGAAGTTGAAGTAAGGGACAAAAAGAGAAAAGAGAGACAGAGGAAGAAAGGCAAGCAAGGTACCCAATGTAGGGAGCAGCCAGAAGCCCCTGAAAGCAGAGTGCAATGAGGGACATACATCCCCCAGCCCCCACCACTTACAAGAGGTACTCTACTCTGCCTTGGAGAGTAGTGACACACACAGCGCAAGAGAAAAGCAGAGAGACAAACCACAAACAAGTCCAACAGACGATGCGAAAAGGGATGGGGGAGAGAAAAAGACCAGGAGGGGGGGGGGGGGTGAGCACTGGGTTGTTCCACCAAGACCAGACAGCTTTAGACGATTCTATGCAGAGGAGGCATCAGAGTATGCTACCGACCCCTCAATGGGCCGTTGAGATTAAGTGGCCCTCCATTAAAGAGAGTGATAAAAGCCCCCTTCACCAATAAAATGTAAACTACATCAGCCGCTGGGGCACTATCTCTTACACCAGCGGTTGTGAGTCAGGATGATGAGTCCCCTGCAGGGCTGCTAGGTTGGGACAGTCCAGCAAAATGTGGACCACCATAAAACAGGATCCACACTGACAATGGGGCATGTCCTCGTTGTGGAGGAGATGACCACGAGACAGCCAAGTATGGCCGATGCGGAGCCTCCAAAAGGCAGTAGAATCCTTGTGAGAAGCCTGCAAGGAGGACATCCACAGATTTGTAGTCTCCTTTACCACCAGTAGTTTGTTTAGTGAAGTCAGATTGAGAAATTCCATATTGCAGATTTCAAAACTTGGTAGTATCATACAGATCAGAGGTCTGTTTCTGGAAAACCAATATCCAGAGCTGGTTTATAGTTAGCCAGTTTGGCCAAGCTATCAATGAGTGTTCATTCCCCAGGATCCCAGCATGGCCCAGAGTCCAGATGAAGGTCACAGAGTATCCACATTGCTCTAGGGCACACAGGGAATCCTGAATGGCAATGATCCAAAGTAACATTAGTCGAGAGCTTCAAAACTGCTTGAGTCACTACAGATGAGGAAGGATCCCACAGGTACAGGAACAGATATGCTCAAGAGTACGAGAGATAGCTACCAACTCCACAGTGAAAACGCCACAGTCTTCTGGAAAGGAGAGCAGTTCAGAATGTCCCATGTGGATATAAGCAAAGCTCACGTATCCAGCAACCATAGAGCCATCAGTGTGCACTACTTCTGAATTCCTGGATGTGCCAAGGATGGTGAAAAATTGGTGGCAGGAGGCCTCAGGAGGAACAGACAATTTTGAATTATGTTATAGGTGAAGATGAAGCTGTGGTGGAGGGAGAGTAAACAATGAGGGTTCAGAAAGGAGGGACCATACACGGATTGTGATTGTAATCACTGCATTTGGACACCGTTGCAGGAGATGGATTTATGTGTTTGGAAAGAGGTGATGGTAGTTCAGTTGCTTAGGAAAGCTGCAAGTGTGGGCAACATAACTGACAAGCGCCTGTCAATGTAGGAAACCAGGCCTCCATGAGTAAAATATTCACAGGACTAGTCCGATAGGTTCCTGTCGCAAGTCTAACCCCACAGTGGTGCATTGGATCCAGTGCGCTGCTGAATCGTGTGCCAGACTCCCACAATCAAAACTGAATTGTGTCAGGGCTTTGTAAAGCTATAGAAGGATAGTGTGATACGCATCCCAGCTGGTGTTACTCAGGCAGTAAGGTGTATTAAGGTGCAGTCAGTACTTTCGCTTAACCTGGGGTCTCCACATCAACGGAGAATCAAAGACCAGTCCTAAAGACCGGCAAGTCTCCACCACAGTGAGTATCTAGCTGTCGAGGTAACGTTCTGGTTGTGGGCAAATGGTACAACGTTGACAGAAGTGCATGACGTGCGTATTGGCGGCTGAAAATGGAAAGCCATGGATGAGGATTCATGCTTGTGCTTTTTGTATGGCGCCTTGCAGTCGGCATTCAGCGATACACGTACTAGGGGAGCTACAGTAGAGGCAAAATTCGTTAACATAGAAGGAGGGTCATACTGAAGACCCCACAGCTGCTGCTAGACATTTAATGGCTACCAGAAAGAGTGAGACACACAGTACAGAGCCCTGTGGCATCTCATTCTTGGATATGGGGGTACTGTGGGAAGCACAAACTTGTACGTGGAATGTATACTGCGACAGGAAGTTGTGGATTAAAACAGGGAGCAGACCCCAGGGGCCCCACTTGTGTAAGGTAGCAAGGATGTGCTGTCGCCATGTGTTGTCATAAGTCTTTTGCAGGTCGAGGAAGATGGCTGTAAGGTGTTGACTTCGAGCACGAGCTGTTCAGATGGCAGACTCTAGGTAAACCAGGTTATCACTAGTGGAATGGTCTAGGCAAAAACCACCATGGGACAAAGCTAGAGGTCCCCAAGCTCAAGAGCCAACGCAGCTACCGGGTGCCTGAGTGTTCAAGAAACTTACAGTGAACTACATTGAGACTAATTAGGGGATTACTGTCCATCTCTAGCGGCTGCTTACGGTTTCACTACTGGAACGACGGTGCTTTCTCGCCATTGGGACGGGAGCTCGCCAATGCTGGCAACGATATGACGTCTACAGTCCACTGATAGGTGCTTGTTCAAATGTAATTCCTAGGGGCTCTATGCAGATCTTGACTTTAATGCATACAGAGTGCTGATAGTTTTGTGTATTACGTAAACACTGTGTTTGAAGAACGAGCAGGGTAAGGGGAGGGGCAGTCGTTCTTTCCAGTATAGCTGTTTTCTTTTTCCGAAAATAGACGTACATGGTAATATAGGGGTTATTCCCGTAATTATCGATTTGAGTAGACTAGCGCCCGTCCTACTTTGTTGTCGCTATACTTTACAGAAGTACCTGTCAGTGGCTGAAACGTAGCTGTTTCTCCATCCCTAAAGTCTCTCCTTCAAAATGGCAAAATCGAATTTACTGAACACAATGTGTGTGTGTGTGTGTGTGTGTGTGTGTGTGTAGTGTACGAACGAACTAAATAAATTAACGGACACACACTCCGTGCCAACACCACATATGGAAGAGGACACAAAATGCATAACGCTGCTAGAAAATACCCTCCGCCATGCGCTGTACAGTGGTGTACAGATGTTGGTATACTTTGCAGATGCTGTTCTTCTGCTTGTGTGCTCTAAGTGTCTACTGAAGACAATAACTAGGAAGAGGAAAGGTGAGCAGTGAGCTGTTGATGTAAAAAATGCACTGAGGCGGCGGAAAAGACTTACCTGCTCCACCCAGAGGTTCGTCGTCATTATCTGGTTCTTCAGATTCTGAAACAGAGAAAAACAAGCGTTAGTGAAAGCAGTCGTGTGCACGTCATGGCTACTACACAGCACATGTAACACACAGGAAGCGAGGCACGACAATAGAGAATTTTACTGTCACAGAGTTGTTCGACAGCAACCACACGCTTTATACATAACTTTACTTACGCTCCTCACACTTGTTCACTTGGCGTAATTCACTTGTTTGTTGACCATCATTATGTCCACGGCAGCTGCTTTTTATTCCGTTTCTCATATGGGGAATGCTGTAGTAAAGCACAGAATCTAAAACTGTGTGAGAAATAAGGAGTTATAGAATACAGAATATGGAAGACATAATCCGAAAGAAATGCGATTATTTTTAAAAAATCGCCATCTGAAAATTTGTGATCATGTAATTAAAAATATCAAACAACAAATGAATCGAAGTTCTAAAACAGACTGTTTCAAAAGAGTTTCACCTTTCAGAGATCGATAGTAGGGTTGCACCACAGAAAGACGTACGGGGGTGGATGTAAATATTTCTGAACTTTTCCCCAGCCAGTGCCGAAGCATGGGCAGTGCAGTTTTAAGCCCGGAACGAGAAGCAGGCAGCAGAGCCGATGTTGCACTCCGGATCTGGAGCCCAGGTGCAGTGCGGAGGTGTGAGGCCGGGCCCGCCACACCCGCCTACCGCCACCGAGGCTGCAGCCGGCGTCGCCTGCTGATCTCTGCTCGTCGTTGAATTTGTGCGTCGCTAGCAGTGGGACGCGCCTGCCTCGCGGGCACGAGTTCGTCCGTGCTGTCTGAGCGACGCGGCCGCCCTCTTCACTCTGCTGTTCTCTGCAGGTGTCATCCAGTAACAGGCTGTACGCGTTTGTCTGTACACTCTACGTGGCAGCAGGAGTGTAGAATTGCATTCTTCTGCTGTAAGGATGACAGTCTCGGGCTCTTTTAGAATGCAGTCCCCTGCCAGTGCAGGGAAAACGTGCGAAGGCCGGACTGCCTGTGCGGTACCAGAGAGGTGCACCGAACATGAACGTCACAGAGCTGACCTACGTTCGACGAAGCCCGCTTTGGCACAGCGTTGCATCTCGCACAGTCGTGCATCAGTTACGGCTGCGCCAATCCAACACCTTCCGGGATTGCAGTGAGAAGGAGGCTCTAGGCACCCTACTGCACGACGCACTAATTCGTGAAAACGGCGGCTTCCCGCTGAGCGCCGGCCTCGAGCACGGCAGCTCTCTCGCGTCGTGGCAGCTGATGGCCAGACGACCCCTGCGCCAGTTGCGGCCGCCCAGAGGCTACAAGAGGGCGCCCAGAAGCAGACAGCCGCACAAGGCAACAAGTCTGGCTGCCGAAATACCGCACCCCGCCGAATGCCCGACAAGTATTCAAAGTGTTCTATTTGTTAATTTAGCACTGTTAGACTACAGAAAACAATAAGCGACAATCTACACAGTTTCATAATTTGCAATTAAGACGGTGCGCAAGTGGATACCGGAAATCTAGCGTTGCACTTCGCTTAAGAATCACGAAAGAAGGCTGTAGACGTGGAAGAGTGCTGGAGACACTGGAAAGCTTCAGATCGATTATATAATGGTAAGACAGAGATTTGGGAACCAGGTTTTAAATTGTAGGACATTTCCAGGAGCAGATGTGGACTCTGGCCCCAATTTATTGGCTGTAAACTGTAGACTAAAACTGAATAACCTGCATAGAGGAAGGAATTTAAGGGGATGAGACCTGAATGAACTGAAAGAACCACAGGTTATCGTAAGTTTCAGAGAAAGTTTTAGGGAACGATTGACAAGAGCGGGCGAAAGAAATACAGTAGAAGTGGAATGGGTAGCTTTGAGAGATGAAATAGTGAAGGCAGCAGAGGATCAACTAGGTAAAAAGACGAGGGCTAGTAGAAATCCTTGGGCAACAGAAGAGATATTGAATTTAATTGATGGAATGAGAAAATATAAAATGCAGTAAATGAATCAGGCAAAAAGGAATACAAACGTCTCAAAAATGAGATCAACAGTAAGTGCAAAATGACTAAGCAGGGGTGGCTAGAGGACAAATGTAAGGATGAAGAGGCTTATCTCACTAGGGGTAAAATAGATACTGCGTATAGGAAAATTAAAGAAACCTTTGGAGAAAAGAGAACGACTTGTATGAATATCAAGAGCTCAGATGGAAACCCAGTTCTAGACGGGAAAGCAGAAAGGTGGAAGGAGAATATGAAGTGTCTATACAAGGGCGAGGTACTTGTGGACAATATTATGGAAATCGAAGAGAGGATGTAGATGAAGATGAAATGAGAGATATGATACTGCGTGAAGAGTCTGACAGATCACTGTAAGACCTGAGTGGAAACAATGCCCCGGGAGTAGATAACATTCCATTAGAACTACTGACGGCGTTGGGAGAGCCAGTCCTGACAAAACTCTACCATCTGGTGAACAAGATGTATGAAACAGGCGAAATACCCTCAGACTTCAAGAAGAACATAATAATTCCATCCCAAAGAAAGCAGGTGTTGACAGATGTGAAAATTACCGAACTATCAGTTTAATAAGTCACAGCTGCAAAATACTAACGCGAATTCTTTACAGACGAATGAGAAAACTGGTAGACGCCGACCTCGGTGAAGATCACTTTGGATTCCGTAGAAATGTTGGAACACGTGAGGCAATACTGACCTTACGACTTATCTTAGAAGATAGATTAAGGAAATTTAAACCTACGTTTATAGCATTTGTAGACTTAGAGAAAGCTTTTGACAATGTTGGCTGGAATACACTCTTTCTTATTCTGATGGTGACAGGGGTAAAATACAGGGAGCGAAAGGCTATTTACAATTTGTGCAGAAACCAGTTCGCAGTTATAAGAGTCGAGGGACATGAAAGGGAAGCAGTGGTTAGGAAGGGAATGAGATAGGGTTGTAACCTCTCCCCGATGTTATTCAATGTGTATATTGAGCAAGCCGTAAAGGAAACAAAAGAAAAGTTTGGAGTAGGAATTAAAATCCATGGAGAAGAAATAAAAACTTTGAGGTTTGACGATGAGATTGTAAATCTGTCAGAGACAGCAATGGAACTGGAAGAGCAGTTGAACGGAATGGACAGTGTCTTGAAAGGAGGATATAAGGTCAACATCAACAAAGGTAAAACGAGGATAATGGAATGTACTCGAATTAAATCAGGTGATGCTGAGGGAATTAGATTAGGAAATGGGACACTTTAAGTAGTAGGTGTGTTTAGCTATTTGGGGAGCAAAATAACTGATGATGGTCGAAGTGGAGAGGATATAAAATGTAGATTGGCAATGGCAAGATTATATGGGGGCAGATTACGTAACTAATAAGGAGGTACTGAATAGAATTGGGGAGAAGAGGAATTTGTGGCACAACTTGTGTAGAAGAATTGATCGGTTGGTAGGACATGTTCTGAGGCATCGAGGGATCACCAGTTTGGTACTGGAGGGCAGCGTGGAGGGTAAAAAGCGTAGAGGGAGACGAAGAGATGAATACACGAAACAGATTCAGAAGGATGTAGGTTGCAGTAGGTACTGGGAGATGAAGCAGCTTGTACAAGATAGAGTAGCATGGAGAGCTGAATCAAACCAGTTTCAGGACTGAAGACCATAACAGCAGCAGCTTAAGCGGCTGCTTCCAGGATTTGTAGACAGCGGGTGTCCTGTAGCAGACTCTTGGTCTCCACTTCCCCTCCACCACTGTGGTGCGTTGTGAACAGTTTTCGCCTACATCCTGTATTCACGACTGTTACTGAAGAATTAATTATGATAAGGCGTAACATCACTATTTATTTCGTATATGGTTGAAGATGATCAAAAGAGTTTTTTCGTACACGATGGTCCGTGGGAGTACACCTGATTTTTAATTAGCGATCCTCATGGCGGTGGTACGTTGCAACAGCCGATTACAGCGGCTGCGAATGTAAGCTTTATTTCATTTATCGCATACTTCCAAGAAAGGCTTCAAGACAGACATCACCATGGGTAACATCACTGAACCTGTCGAGAGTCGACTGGTTTGCATGCGGTCCGTGGGATCTCGCCTGATTTTTAATTAGCAATCCTCATGGCGGTGCTTACGTTGCAACAGCCGATTGCAGTACAGGGTGATCATAGCGAAAGTTAAACTTTCAAGCAGCTGTAGAAATAACGCCTGTAGTCAGAATGACGTCAAATTGCAAGGGAATATTATCGACGAAGGGGGGAAACGTATGGCAGAAGAAAAATAAATAGTTACAAAATGTAGCAATAGATGGCGCAGTAAGCATCATAATTTAATAAAGGTCGACTAAAAATGACAGATGAATCATACAACAATGCCTAATGTGCATGCTTGACGTCAAACAAACTGCACTACTCAGTGTGCGCGGATGTAGAGGCGTGATACTGTTAGTTGTGTATTCCACCCACCACGGCAGTATGACATCGGATGTAAAAATCCGTTTTTAATTGTTTTGAGGCCAAAAACCGCATAAAAAGCATCAATCAGAATCAAATCGGATTATTAATTTCCGTGTGACTGGCGAACAACGTATTCAATATGCTGTCCATCGTTTCCTGTAACAAGTTCAAATCGAGAAAGAGCACGTTACACAACTAAAAATGGTTCAAATGGCTCTGAGCACTATGGGACTTAACATCTGAGGTCATCAGTCCCCTATAACTTAGAACTACTTAAACCTAACTAACCTAAGGACATCACACACATCCATGCCCGTACAGCGCCTAGAACCGCATCGCCACAGCGGCCGGCCGTTATACAGCTGATCAGCTGATCGAAGTGTTTCCATGGTCATTTTCAGAATGCAGTCGGAACACTGAACACGACATCTTTCAGATAGGCCCACAGCCAGAAGTTACACGAATTAAGATCAGGTGATTGGGACGGCCAGGCTGTAGGGAAAGGCCGGCTGATAATATTAGCATTTCCGAAATGGCGCTTCAGCAGCTGCTTAACTGATTTTGCAATGTGCGGAGGAGAGCCATCTTGCATAAAAGTGATCCTGTCCACATATACACGCTGTTGGAGAGCTGGAATGACTTGGTTGCGCAAACGACACTCTTAGCGCTTACCAGGCACGGTATAGGTAACAGTACCGGAAGCACCTGTCTCTTCGAGAAAATACGGTCCTATGATAAATGATGCAGTAAACCTGCACCACACAGTAACCTTTTCAGGACGAAGTGGTACTGGTTGATGTTCGTGTGGATGTTTCGTTGGCCATATTCGACAGTTCTGTGTATTGACATATCCTGTCAGATGGAAGTGGACTTGGTCTGTCCACAAAATCTTCCACGGCCAGTCATTGTCCACTTTTATGCGAGCAAGAAATTCTAAAGCAAACGTCTCTCTTGCTGGCAGGTCTACAGGAAGCAACTCGTGCACATGGGCAATTCTGAATGGATAGCAGAGAAGGACGTTTGGTAGGATTTCTCGCACCGTGCTCACAGGTACGTCCAACGTTCGTGCAGTCCTCCGTGCGCCGCACCTCTGCCCGCCACCACTAATCTGCTCCTGCATTGCTGTGGCCGCTGCTTCCACTGACGTCGGATCGATTCGTTTCCTCCCTCTACCAGGTTGCACACGAAAAGAACCCGTCTTTTCGAATTTCCGAATCATTTTCTCCAGACCCACGGCAGTCATCGGACCAACGCCTTTTCAAATCCTTCAGTGTCCAATGCGATCGTGCATTGACACAGGCACGGCGAACGTCGCAGACGTGAAAGGAGGGAAGGCGTGTTTATGCCAATTTCAATGGGGCGTGCCCATGACAGGTGTTTTCATTTATGTATTCTGACACATACGGCACCATCTACTGATCAATTTTCACACTATTTTTTTCTTCTGCCATACGTTTTCCCCCTTCTGCGATAATATTCCGTTGCAATTTGACGTCATTCTGATCAGTGGTGTTGGCTACGGCGTTTTGAAAGTTTTACTTTAATTATAATGACGCTGTGTAATGTTGCGTTTAAAAAACAATACTTGTTCAATACCTCAGCTGACATTTGTCTGGCTTGGTAGTATTATCTGTGCAAGCTTCCTACGTAGCCTACTATCCTTTGCCACAAATTTCGTTTTCGACGTAAAAACGTTGCTACGGTCTTGTGCGACTCACCCCGTATCACTTCACTGTGTCATATGTCTCTGGACTCCGTTGAATTCCGTAGTGCTTTTATACTCTATTTTGGGATAATCCACATGCCTGTCACTCTCTCGCCGTGGACTATTGAACTTTCTCCAGCCCACCTTCTTCCTACCCTTTTGAACCTCACTCTCTGGATAGTTACCTTTTGACGGAACACATTTCTGTCTGATATTTTCATTGCTTATCTCATGACTTTCTCGAGGTCCTTTTAAAATATTTGGTTACATAGAATGTTCGGTGCTTTTCGGATGTTTGTTATTACATTGTACGTAGGCACCGATGTTGGCAGTCTTTGAGAAAGGTCCGTGAAATTTAAATGTTCCTTACTAAAGTATGCCTCCAGATGTGAGATTTCAGCCTGTATCCGCACTCCGCATTTTCTGGGGCAACAATTCGCTTCGTGACCGTTCCTTCGGGATGTGTTCCAAAACGCCTTTCCTGTTGAGAATTAAACTTTCTGTCGTGTAGAGAGCTCCATGTTTGATCACCATTGTGTTAGTTAGTTACATATTCCCTCAATCATTTGAACAAGTTTTTATCGAAATGATGTGGAGAAAGGCAGTTTACAGGATATGTATAGACGAATAGTTTCAGTGTATGGCCACATGGCATGGCCATTTACAGGAATTCCTAAAAGGCAAATTGGTGTAAATACAACGTTAATGAACATGTTTTTCACTGCTACTCAAGCAACTAAGCTTAAGACTGCGTCTTTTTATGGCACAGTAAATTAGTCGGTATAAACGAAGCCTTTATAGAATCACTTTGTTGTTTGTGTCTGATTGCCAACAACCCTTTTTCTCGGGAACGGTTTTTGTCACATATTAATGTCTGCGCTACCCTGACGTCGTGATAAATGTAAGCTTCTAAGACAATACTGTCAAAAGACACGCCTATTTAGGTCACATATTTGGGTACTTGCAAACTCACTCACGAGCACCTCTAGTGCACGTCCTCTCCAGCTAGAATCACGAAATTTCGTAGGAAGCAAGGTTTCACAGTGAAAGTACAGGAAAAAATCCGGAAACTGTTAAATGGCAGCTACATCACACGAACATTCTTTTTGTCGTTATCTGACTGTCAACTTGAAACTAAAAGATTCCTGATACTCTTGGAATTCCTGAGACCGATATCTTTCCAGTTACAGTGTCGATAAAAGGCAGGAACAGTGGAAACTGTCGAGTCCCTGCCTGGCTGCACACCTAACCCTCAGGGCGCGAATTCCCCTCGCGCCCGGCCAGTCTTTGCACGTGCGCACAGGCACCTTTTGTTGTAGGTATCGTGCGTTCTCTTAAGCCTTTTTAATTGAGCCCTCTGTGTTTCCTCTTGTAGCTATGTTAGTTCCACGATGAAGTCTCTGCCTCTACTTCACTTGCCCATGCATGGTGTTTAATTTCTGGATTTTCACTTTACTGCAGAAGAACTATTATTTTTTCGTGCTTTTTGAGCTCCTCTTTCGACGACTTGATGTGCTTCTTGGCTAAGATTTCACTGTTCGGTAGTCTGCGAAAGCTAATGAAGACATTTCAACGTCATCGCCTTGTAAGCGGCTACTGGTCGCGTGCGGCGTCCACGTCTGTGTGAGAGCGCAGCCCGCAGTCCGATGGGTGACGCGCAGTCCCTGACTGGTGTATTTTCACTACAAAATAAACTAAAAAGTGTCGTTACCACTTATCGCCGGAAGCACTTTGTTTGTGAGATTCGAAATCTATCCCGAATTCCTCAAAAACTCTGGAAAACATACAAAACGTGGCTAAGCAAATTTTTCTATGACGTCCTGCAGACAAGATATATCCCTAAGAAACTCAAGAAATCTAAAGCCATCGCAGTAGTAAATCTGAACAAACCGAAGAAGCTACGTGAAAGTCAGTGGCCTGCTCAGTTCATATGACAAATTACCAGAAAGGACGGTTGTAGAGGGAATAGGTCCACTGGTAGCAGAAAGCTTTCCGGTTGAAAGGGATGGATTGAGACCCCGTCGCAGTTGTGTTGATCAGGTACTCAGCCTAACGACACACACTGAGGCCGGATCTCAGAAACGGTTCAAAACAAGAGTACAGTGTATTGACTTCTGCCCACGAGACGGTTTGGAGGCAAGGTTTATTTACAAAATTCTCAACGCGGTACCATGCGGTCGAATAAGATCTTTATTAAATAATATATTCTCTGCGACCCACCTTTCCAATTAACAACAGGTAAAAGAGTAAAGTCAGACATCGAAATAAAGGGCTGCCTTAAGGCTGCCCCCGTCCCGTTTAACCTATATATTTCGGATACACAAAATACGAGATCTACGAAATTTATATGTGCTGAAGACTTTGCTCTTGCCTCCCGCAGCAAGTTCGTAGAGGAAGGCACCAATATCTCCCTGGAAGACCTTACAGAGCTAGGCAGATACTTTGCCAACTGGAGACTGCTTCCAGACAAGATCAAAACTGATATGTCGTGTTTTCACGTCCATGATAAACAAGTACGTCTATAGCTCCAAGTATATTTTAACGAGAACACAGTTCGATACAATTGTTTCTCAAAATATTCGGAGATACCAATGGGTCGAAAAGTGTCTTTTAAAAGTCATTTAGAAAACACTGAAACAAAACTCAGTAGCAGGAAAAATGTAATCGACAAATTATGCGTTAAAACAAGCGAAAGGGGGGGGGGGGGGGCGAAACTACCATCACGACATCAGCACTAACTCTTAGGCACTTGGGTCCGAAACGCTACGCTCCATTCTGGTCAAACAGCCTCCAGGTAAAGAAGACTGACAGCAAACTGAATGAAACGAAGAGAGTGATTTGTGGCTGAATGAGAAGCTCTCCCCTCCCTCAGCTACTGTTTTGAGCCACATGTCGCGCCTCCCTATGTCCGCAGTCAGGGTGTACAACAAATCTGTAGCCAATCCGCACCTTCCACTGCGCAGTGTCCTGACTGAAGATGCTCTGCAGAGGCTTAAGTCAAGATCGCCCCCCCCCCCCCCCTCTACCTACACATCACTACCATCAACGGACAGTTTCGAAATTAACGCCATGTGGAGAGAACGTTGGGAGGCAATGAAATCAGGTCACGCTCTACCCACTATCGACTCCACTTCAGCGCAACCATGAATGGAACTGTCTCGCGGCGAGTGGGAAACACTCGACAGAATTTCACGTGGCATCAGCCGTGATTCATCTTACAAACGGGGAATAATCGAATCACCGCGCTTCGGCTAGAAAGAAGCTCGTCAATGGGTTCAACATATTGTCACCGCATGGCGATGTGATGTGATTTCTCTGTAGCTTCAGACTCTGTACTGGACTGGATTTATTGTGTGGACGGTTGGAGAGGAGGAGGTTCTCCAAACTGTGTAACACTCAGGGAACACCAGTACTCCGTGACCAGCTGCACGCCGCCATCTGTCGCAGCAGTGTGTGTGGGGAAGGGTACACAAACAGCTGCATGTGGAATCTCTGCAGGGCTGCTGAACCGAGTCGCCCAAGGATCAACAAGTCCTCTGTAGGGTACTGATAATGGACGACATTTTCCGTCTACACAGTTACCACCTTGGGACTAACGAAGATCCACACGCCCACCACCAGCGTCACTTCCCATCAGCGCTTGACCCGTGAGCAGCTGCAGCTGCTTTAGGTCGTTACAATCACTCCACTTGATGTTCCACGTGGCTGGTTGGTGACGGAGCCCCTTCCACACTGTCGGCCTCTTCAGGGTCGCTGGTTGAGTGACCGTCGCCCTGGGAGGTGAACCGGACGTCACAGACTTCTTGTCCGGCCAGCACTGTCTCCCAGTCTTACATCCTGTCACTTTTGATCTTCTGGCTACATCTGAGAACTTCTGCACTCCAACTGAGATCTGTGGAACGCCCCAATTTTTCAACGCCTGGGAGAGTAATAGTGGAGGAGGATCTGAAGATCCTGAAATGTAAAATGTAATCAGCCAGTACGAAGGATAGAGTAACTTTCAGGACTGTGTTCGCTCCTATCTAAGCGTTCCCGACACTAAGTTGTAATGAGTCTTTCTGTTTGTGCTTGAGTGGTTTTTAGTCGGCAACTACGGATCACCCCGAGCACTGGCTCCCTGCTGTGGGTTAACAAAGGCGCGGTGCCTGCGCTGCGAGTCTGCCCCTTTCACGGTGTTTAATCGGTCAGTCAACCAATCAGTCACCAGTCCATGGGCATGTCGCGGCAAGTGTCGGAATTTCCGCCTACTCGCTCTGACGCCGACGCCGACGCCGACGCCGCACACACTGGAACCCCAACAGGTGGGGGGAGGCGGGGGAGAAGCGGCGTGTTATCTTTTTTTCTGTCGGCGATTTTGCTTTTACTACCGTAAAGCAACAGAGCGGTGCATCACGAGAGGCATGCATCACGGACTTGCGTGCGTCTGCTGGACGGGAGTGAGGCAATGGACAGGTTGGGACCCGGGCAGCAGCGTTACGTTATGTCCTCTTACGCTGTGCGTCTCTGCGGGCGCCTTTCACGTGTTTCACTGTACGGCTAACCGGCCAACTATGCACGGTACCCGCTGCTAGCTGCCTATATTATGTCTTCCGAGGGCAACAAAATTTGATCTTCAGTATTTCAGCCGGCCGGAGTGGCCGAACGGTTCTAGGCGCTCCAGTCTGGAACCGCGCGACCGCTACTGTCGCAGGTTCGAATCCTGCCTCAGGCATGGATGTGTGTGGTGTCCTTAGGTTAGTTAGGTTTAAGTAGGTCTAAGTTCTAGGCGACTGATGACCTCAGCAGTTAAGTCCCATAGTGCTCAGAGCCATTTGAACCTTTTTGAACCAATATTTCATGTAAATATTGGCCATATTTAAAAATTTAGTTCTGTCATAATCTACACTTTAAGAAATATGGTATGTTAAAAGTTTAGCACAGCAACGCAATTATTAGGGTTAGAAACTATGTATAAGTCATCAGGCAGCAATGGAAATACCGCAATTGTGCATCTAATATTTGACAATGTGACCACTTAGATGCTTCTAACAACCTTTACATGTAATTCAGAAGCTTTACCAAGTTTTTCCTCTTCGACACCTTCCATAAAATGATGAAAGCAAAAACTGATACTGCATTCTAGATTTTCACTGTTGATGCAGTAAAACTTGAACGTTTTTAATTCGTTACTTCTTTACTGCTACCTGCATTTGCAACATATTTTCCAGACAGTATCGACATGTTCCACTGAATGGACATACAAAATCTTATCTTTGTACGATACATAATTCACAAAATGTGACTTCACAAACAGAAACATTGAGTTGCGTCAAAACATGGCTCTTCTTCGATAGGGAGCGCGAGTTAGCCAGCTTATACTGCGGCAGTGTTAGATAATGAGAGCACTTAATCACTTCCAAGAAACTTTAAGTATAGTTTCAGGTATTTCCAACAGTTTTTCTCGCTTACATTTTCAATGTCAGACATTTAACACACCAACTAATTTGTACAGTAATGGACGTTTGAAGCTGTTTTGCACACGGGGGTTCGGTTCTGAAGGCGGCCGCAGCCAACTGTGCGGCCTGTACTGGTTCTCAACTGCGCGGCGCCAGCTGCCTCAGGGCTGCCGCTGCTCCTCTGTGTGAGGGGCGGGACGCGGGTGGCGCCAGTGCTGAGGGCAGCGGCCAGCGCTGGCGACGCCCTGTACTTCAGTCGTAACAGACTGAAATCACGCTATCCAACTCTGTGCGATGCTGCTGACGTGGTTGCTAAGGATTTCAAACCTCCTGAAGAATGGAAAGGTCAGTGGGAAGCAGTGGCACATGAGCACCAGCGTAACATCTTCTCAGGCGCTAAACTTCCAAGTGGATTCGACCTACCACGCAAGACCTAGACTACTCTCAACAAAATCCGTACCGGCCACGGCCGATGCGGGGATGCTCTCTTTAAGTGGAACAAGCTGCCTGATCCAGCCTGTGACTGCGGGGCTCCATACCAGACTGTACCCCACATTGTCACTGAATGAAGGATTCGAGCCTATCGTGGTGTCGAAGAGGACTTCCTGCTAGCAACTCCAGATGCAGTGCGCTGGATTGAAGGACTGGATATTCAGTTGTAAAGACAAACTTAAGTTTTTTGTGTGTCAATATGTACATATGTATATGTAATTTTATTTCATGATATGTCTGTATTAGCCATACGCTAAATAATAAATAATAGCCAGACACAGCCGCAATCGAACGCACCACCATCACCGGTTTCCGCCTCCACTGGTCACAACACGACGAGCCTGTAAAGATCTTGAATCCGCAAAGATTTTTCCGCTAGTCCTACTTTTGAATCGACTAAAGTGAAACTGAAAAATAAGTGGTGTGGAGCTGCTGGTGACGGGAGGTGTTTAGTGAAGAATGCATCAGTAGATGGAAAAGGCCAGTACTGGCCAAAGTGGGGGTCTTAATGGCTATTTCCATCTACTTTGTCGATTTCTCCCACCACCCTCATTCCCAGTCTAATTTGTTCACGATGATGTTGTTGTTGTCTTCAGTCCTGAGACTGGTTTGATGCAGCTCTCCATGCTACTCTATCCTGTGCAAGCTGCTTCATCTCCCAGTACCTACTGCAACCTATATCCTTCTGAATCTGCTTAGTGTACTCATCTCTCGGTCTCCCTCTACGATTTTTACCCTCCACGCTGCCCTCCAATGCTAAATTTGTGATCCCTTGGTGCCTCGAAACATGTCCTACCAACCGATCCCTTCTTCTAGTCAAGTTGTGCCACAAACTTCTCTTCTCCCCAATCCTATTCAATACCTCCTCATTAGTTACGTGATCTATCCACCTTATCTTCAGCATTCTTCTGCAGTACCACATTTCGAAAGCTTCTATTCTCTTCTTGTCCAAACTAGTTATCGTCCATGTTTCACTTCCATACATGGCTACACTCCAAACAAATACTTTCAGAAACGACTTCCTGATACATAATCTATATTCGATGTTAACAAATTTCTCTTCTTCAGAAACGCTTTCCTTGCCATTGCCAGTCTACATTTTATATCCTCTCTACTTCGACCATCATCAGTTATTTTACTTCCTAAATAGCAAAACTCCTTTACTACTTTAAGTGCCTCATTTACTAATCTAATTCCCTCAGCATCACCCGATTTAATTTGACTACATTCCATTATCCTCGTTTTGCTTTTGTTAATGTTCATCTTATATCCTCCTTTCAAGACACTGTCCATTCCGTTCAACTGCTCTTCCAAGTCCTTTGCCGTCTCTGACAGAATTACAATGTCATCCGCGAACCTCAAAGTTTTTACTTCGTCTCCATGAATTTTAATACCTACTCCAAATTTTTCTTTTGTTTCCTTTACTGCTTGCTCAATATACAGATTGAATAACATCGGGGAGAGGCTACAACCCTGTCTCACTCCTTTCCCAACCACTGCTTCCCTTTCATGCCCCTCGACTCTTATTACTGCCATCTGGTTTCTGTACAAATTATAAATAGCCTTTCGCTCCCTGTATTTTACGGCTGCCACCTTCAGAATTTGAAAAAGAGTATTCCAGTCAACATTGTCAAAAGCTTTCTCTAAGTCTACAAATGCTAGAAACGTAGGTTTGCCTTTTCTTAATCTTTCTTCTAAGATAAGTCGTAAGGTCAGTATTGCCTCACGTGTTCCAACATTTCGACGGAATCCAAACTGATCCTCCCCGAGGTCTGCATCTACCAGTTTTCCATTCGTCTGTAAAGAATTCGCGTTAGTATTTTGCAGCCGTGGCTTATTAAACTGATAGTTCGGTAATTTTCACATCTGTCAGCACCTGCTTTCTTTGGGATTGGAATTATTATATTCTTCTTGAAGTCTGAGGGTATTTCGCCTGTCTCATACATCTTGCTCATCAGCTGGTAGAGTTTTGTCATGACTGGCTCTCCCAAGGCCGACAGTAGTTCTAATGGAATGTTGTCTACTCCGGGGGCCTTGTTTCGACTCAGGTCTTTCAGTGCTCTGTCAAACTCTTCACGCAGTATCGTATCTCCCATTTCGTCTTCATCTACATCCTCTTCTATTTCCATAATATTGTCCTCAAGTACATCGCCCTTGTATAAACCTTCTATATACTCCTTCCACCTTTCTGCCTTCCCTTCTTTGCTTAGAACTGGGCTGTCATCTGAGCTCTTGATATTCATACACGTGGTTCTCTTCTCTCCAAAGGTCTCTTTAATTTTCCTGTAGGCAGTATCTATCTTACCCCTAGTGAGATAAGCTTCTACATCCTTACATTTGTACTCTAGCCATCCCTGTTTAGCCATTTTGCACTTCCTGTCGATCTCATTTTTGAGACGTTTGTATTCCTTTTTGCCTGCTTTATTTACTGCATTTTTATATTTTCTCCTTTCATCAATTAAATTCAATATTTCTTCTGTTACCCAAGGATTTCTAGCAGCCCTTGTCTTTGTACCTACTTTATCCTCTGCTGCTTTCACTACTACATCCCTCAGAGCTACCCATTCTTCTTCTACTGTATTTCTTTCCCCTATTCCTGTCAATTGTTCCCTTATGCTCTCTCTGAAACTCTGTACAACCTCTGGTTCTTTCAGTTTATCCAGGTCCCATCTCCTTAATTTCCCACATTGTTCACGATATGTAACCAAAATCCAATGATTGAAAAGAAAATCGGAAGAACTAGGATTTAACTGATTATGAAAATGTCATACATGAAAAATTTAGACTTTAGAATAAAGGATATAATATTTTTGTATTTTAAAAATACAATGAATTTTTTCGTTATAATTTAAACCAAAAATGACATACATGGAACGAATTTTAATTTGGCATAAATGTTATTAATAAACAGAGAGAATAAACTCAGATGTAATATTTGCAAAACCAAATTTAAACCACCTTTTCATTACAGAACATTTGAGAAGTAAGAAACACAAAGGTGGTATTAATTATATGCTATATAATAATTCTGATCACTGGTATGAATCTGTTTTTAATTATAAATATTCTTATCTTCTTCAATCTTTTTTCTAATCACTTGATTTAGTCTAATGTTTCAGCAATGTCGTTAGCTTTAAATTCTCTTTGTCTATTATCACAAGCACTTGCTTATTATTATATGAAAGTTTGTTGTTGACAAGGTCTATGATCGACTCTCTTTATCTAGATTCAAAATTTAATTGCAGAATAAAATTTAGTTGCAATAAATGGCTTGGTGTTCTTTGATTGAGTCACAAATGCATTATTATTAATGTTCAGAGACTGGTATCATAGCCAATGAAATTCCAAACTCAATAAAACATAAAATTTCGTTACAACCAACACATTCTTTTTCAAATAATAGGTTCTAGATATATTTATCAAATATGCATCAGAAATACAAGTAAAAGTAACAGATGTACTTGGGTTATCTCCATTTATACAGAATAAATTTAATTAATTACATTTCAAATGTAATAATTGGTTGGCATTGCTTGATTCATTTATGCATTGATAAAATTATTATATTGTTGAAGTGTACATTATCACTTCAATTCATTATATTTCATATATTTAATGAACTCTGTAATAATGAAGGGAAACTGTTCAATGATAGTAGCATATTCCTAATAAAACTGAATGATGCTAGAGCACAATTTTTCTTAAAGCTAATAAAAATTGTTTCCAAATAAAGGGAAGCATCCAAAAGTGGAAAATCTGTGTAGTAGAGAACTCAACTGATAATGTTCCCTCACACAAATATAGAAAGGATGAACAGTCACATGTGTGTAAAGAATGTTATAGAAACTGTGATAGAAATAAGTATAAAAATGAGAAATATTAGAAGAATCATTTAAAACAAATTTCAAGTGATGAACTTTCTGAACTATTATTATCACTGGAAGATGATGAGCATCATAATTCAAAAACAAATGTATTAATTATCAAGAAATTAAACATTTTAGTTGTTTTCACTTAAATCCTATATCTAGGGATCATGTCTCTAGTGGATGTACAATTTGTCTTCATTATTATTATAAACAAAGATGACAGTTAAATAGAATAAAAATTAATGAAACCCTCATTTTCCACAAATGTAATAAATAAGGACTAAAACAGCTCAGACTTCGAGACATTTTACATTTGCTCATCATCATCATCATCATTGTAGAAGAAATATTTTAAGTAGATAAGCCAATTCAATTATTTAACAAAATTTTCCTATTCCTACAAGAAAACAGCGATATGAAAGTGGTTGAATTCAAAACAATACAGAAAATCTTGGTATTAGAGGCTATAGCAAATTAAAGAAATCAGGATTAGTTAATGTAATTGTTTTTGAAGTTTTCCCATTTGGTCAAGAATTATTCCAAAAAATTAAACTAGACCAAAAGGTGTATCTACTATGCATTATTTTTACAGATTTGACAATGGTTTTGAAGAAAATTTGCCCATTCAGACCAAAAAATATTGAAACTAGACCAAAGATATCCATTCAGTAGAAAACTATTTGAGCTAGAAAGAGTGGATAATCCACCCAAGAACGATTTATTTGAGATTAAAGAAATAAAGTTAAATTTAATGAAAAATTTTAAAACCTATGCTGATATTATAAAATTGCCTTTAATGATGCTAATGTTAAGAAATTTTGATACCATTAGTGAGGAAACACATTAAATACTGAAAGCAATTAATTCTGTGGTAGTGGTAACTAAAAAGAGAACTAATTTTGAAAAGGAGATAAGTTGAATATGACAATAGCAAATCCAAAAATACTTTGCATCAGACAGTACCACACAATCTGCTCAAGTTTTGTGGAATTAAATGAGAGATATATTATCATCCGACAAATCTGTTGATATAGCAGAATTAAAAAAAAAATTAGGTGATGATAAAAGACAAAAAAGTTTATCATAATAATTAATGACAGTGTATATTGCCCAAAAGCAATAATAGCATTAACATATCATACAAATAATATCTTAGATAAACAAGTGACTGAAATGAAAAATATGAAGATTAGAGTATGAGATAAATACAAATTACAAAAAGAGTTAACCAATCTATTTTGTAACCAATTAGGAGAATACAACAACAGAGGATTTACTCTAGAAGATATTTACAATGTTGAAAAAATATTTGATATTCAAATAAATGTTGTATGTGCTGAAATTTTCAATGCAGTTATGTATCATGATCCTGAAAGAGCAATAACAATATCTATGTATAAAAATCGCAACAATGTTGATGTAATTAACAATATGTTAGCAGTCTTCTTATCATATTATTGTAGAATATGTAATAAACTTTGTAGCAATGAGAACAAGCACAGCTATAAAACAGAGAGAACCATCTGTATACTATGCGACGGTGCAGAAGGATAGTGAAGGAATTACACTACACTGCGAAAATTACAACAGGCACTGTTATCGTGAAGAATGCTTAACAAATCAAGAAGAAGAGTATAAGTGCGTTTGTTTGAGATCAAAAAAACATTATTGTGGCTTTGAACTGAGTGAACACTGTAAATAAATACCAAAATTAAAAATCACAAATGTTACATGCAACAAAAATTGAAAAATGGTATTTGTGAAATAAAGTTTAGTGAAGAATAGGTAGTTAAAGGATGTCAAAAGTGTACAAGTAAAGATGGTTATTATATTAATGAAGAATTCAAAGATTATCATGTATTTCAATGTTGGGAATGCTACAAAATAGTTACAGACAAACAGTTTAAATGTTGTGAAAAGTGTATACTAAAGAGAGTTCCTTGTACCTATACAGAAAAATACATGTGGTTAGATTATGAAGCTCAAGAAGAAGGTGGTATACATGTTTCAAATCAAATAAAAGTTCACAATCATTGTCATACCGTTTATAAATGTGAGGCAAATTATGAATTTTGTGAGTGGATGATATCCAAAAAACATCAGAAGTACACTTTTATAGCTCTTTCTGATAAAGGTTGTATACATGGAAGAATCCTGGAGATACTAAACGGTATCAAATAGATTATATAATGGTAAGGCAGAGATTTAGGAATCAGGTTTTAAATTGTAGGACATTTCCAGGAGCAGATGTGGACTCTGACCACAATCTATTGGTTATGACCTGTAGGTTAAAACTGAAGAAACTGCAAAAAGGTGGGAATTTAACGACATGGGATCTGGATAAGCTGAAAGAATTAGAGGTTGTACTGAGTTTCAAGGAGAGCATAAGGGAACAATTGACAGGAATGGGGGGAAAAAACACAGTAGAAGAAAAATGGGTAGCTCTGAGGGATGAAGTAGTGAAGGCAGCAGAGGATAAAGCAGGTAAAAAGACGAGGGCTGCTAGAAATCCTTGGGTAACAGAATAAATATTGAATTTAATTGATGAAAGGAGAAAATATAAAAATGCAGTAAATGAAGCACGCAAAAAGTAATACAAATGTCTCAAAAATGAGATCGACAGGAAGTGCAAAATGGCTAAGAAGGGATGGCTAGAGGACAAATGTAAGGATGTAGAAGCTTATCTCACTAGGGGTAAGATAGATCCTGCTTACAGGAAAATTAAAGTGACATTTGGAGAGAAGAGAACCACGTGTATGAATATCACGAGCTCAGATGGCAACCTAGTTCTAAGCAAAGAAGGGAAGGCAGAAAGGTGGAAAGAGTATATAGAAGGTTTACACAAGGGCGATGTACTTGAGGACAATATTATGGAAATGGAAGAGGATGTAGATGAAGACGAAATGGGAGATAAGATACTGCGTGAAGAGTTCGACAGCGGTCGTGCGGTTCCAGACTGAAGCGCCTAGAACCGCTCGGCCATTGCGGCCGGCTGATGTAGTTCATTTATAACCTCGTGCACCTGACAGTTACTCGTTTTGTCCACTCCGTGCCCAGAAGCAAACTCTGCGCATTTTCGTAAAAGCAGGACTTTAGTATGATCTTTTGTTTCTTTCCGTAGCTAGATGAAACGCTAATTATTTTATCTTTGTGAGGTACGGTGCCTGTATGTTGTGCACGGTTAGACCACCCCTGTTTAACTTAAGATGTCTGATATAATTATCCGTTGTTTAGCTTTTGTTAAACAATCCGCGCGACCTCGAGGAGAGCTATCTGCTCACCACGAACATAGCCGGGCTTAGTTGTTGATAACATTAGAATGTATGCTTAAACTTGGGCCGTAATCTGACACCAGCCAGAGGAGGTTACTTTCTGCGCCTGATGCCCGCACACCTTTAGTCAGCTTCGCGCCCCTCTGCCGCTGGTTCCGCCGTCTCCGGAGCACAGCTCTCCCCGACAGTAACGACCTCGCTGCCGCCGTCGGCGGGAAATGGAATTAGCGAGCGGCGATTAGCGCCAGCCTGCAGCCAGGCAGCCGCCGTCGCCGTAATGACAGCCAGCCGGGGGGCGCCGGAGCTCCGAGCGAGCGCTGCAGTCGCGTCGGCCGCCAGCCTGCCCTGTGCGACTTCAACGAACACGGCAGTACTTCGCAGTTCCTGAACACGCGAGGGAATTTGATAAACACCCTTATCCTCCCTGTCCGTCTACCTGTCACTCCTCTCTGTCCATCTCCTGACCCTTCTCCACATTCTCCTCGTTCCCCGTCTTCCTCCGCAACTCTTCCCCCTCCTCTCCCCCCCCCCCCCCCCCGTGTTACTCCCTCTCTCTCCCACCTCCAACCTTGTTCGTTGTTACTGCAAACCAAACTCGATTTCGAACTCAAGTCCCTTAAAATGAGTGGGTAAATCAGTTTGGTTCACTGTAATATGGCGTGTCAGAGAGCCTTCAGCAGTTGGATGTGTGAGGATAATATGAGTGCCTTCAATGACGGTATTTCTTATAGTTTTAATCTGTGGATGAGTAGCATTGAAAAGTTTCGGACCCTCCAGGTTGCGTACTAGTATCCTGATCATAAGCCGTAAGTACAACTTTCCTGCTTTCTGTTAAAACCGAGTACGAGGGAGAAAACAAAACAGCACATTGTTCCGTATGACGAGAAAGAAGGTACATGGTTGAGAAGCCCTGATGTCATAGATGAAACTGATCGCGAGAAAGAAAACATAAATGCTCCTTTTTACAGCACAGCACTTTCTTTTTCACACCTGCTTACAAGAATAAAGTCCTAAATTGTTGCCTAAAAAGTATGTTAGCCAAGTGCGTCTGAATCCTCATTAGAGTAATGGGTAAAAATCTGAAGTAAATCGGTCAAGAACTTACGGAGATTTTTGAAAACAACGTTAAACAATACCCTGTCTTTATACATACTAATACAGATTTATTTACCCTGCCAAGTTCTTGGCAACAGATCCTTTGTTGCTAAAGATACAGTTGTCTCAGATCCGGCCAAAAAAACCATAGCCTCTGAACATTAGGCCCATATCGACAATGAGACAGTATACGGAGGCACTGAACTGACGAATGCCTGCAGGCTTCGCAGGCTGCACATCGTAGAGACGTGTTTCTGCTCTCGTGTAGAAGAAGAGAATGAAGACCGGTTTTTCTTTGGTTGTTCCAGATTTCGTGCAAGTACTGCAATCCTTTTGCAACAAGTTGTGAAGCTGTCATCCCTTGACGATATGCGTGGCGGCTTTGTTAGCGTATCATAGACAACCGACAGTACAAAACCTTTCGATAACATTTGAGTTTACTACAATTCTGCTTTATTAGTCTACAAGAAACATTGTATGTTGTGTATGCAACGTGCACACCTTTATGTATACGCATGTCCGAGTTCCAACAGTAACCATCCATCAATACTTGTAATGTTGTCTACCAATACGCTAGCTGTGTAGCTTAAATACAAGATTTTGAAATTACAATTTACATAATTTCATGAGAGTTAAAAAATAAAAAAAGAGGAGGAAGATGTATACTGTCAGTGCGATGAGTGCTAGGGGCACATGACAGAAGGTGTGGAAGGCGGGGGAGGAACAGAATGCAACCGTCCGTCGCCCGTTGTTCATTTTTTTCAGTAATTCTCTTGGCTATCAAACTACTAGACAAAAGACGCTGGCGATTACATCCAGATACGTAGACGCTTATAGATTTCTCCAAACTGCTTCCTGTGGTCGTAGAGATCTATGTCTAACAATATTTATGAAAGAAAAAAGTATCTCAATCAAAATACAGCTTATTAATTGTTGATATTCCCGCAGCACTGGTTCCGTCTAGCCACGACAAAAAGTTTAACTTGTGAACTACGTTCGGAGGAATTAAACAAGCACTGACTTACAAAATAACTTGTTCCAGTATCCGATGATGTCGGCTGTCACCTTAATATAATCCAGATTTCCTCGTGGCATTAAAGCAGCAACAAAGGAAAAGTCCTGCGATCTCTCTTCCACTTGTACATGTCGATACATTGCAAATATATGACTAAACTTGTTCCATTTTTATAGAAACATTGACTCGGAATTGTTAATAATGCAAGCACTTCAACAAGCTTTCATTTTCTCTCTCTCTCTCTCAGTCTCCTGACTGGTTTGATGCGGCCCGCCACGAGTACCTCGGCTGTGCCGACCTCTTCATCTCAGAGTAGCTCTTGCAACCTACGTCCTCAGTTACTAGCTGCATGTGTGGCGTCTTGCCCACTCGTCGCTAATAGGGTGCCTATGGGATGCAACCTTCTCCGAATGCTATACAACAGTTTCAAACAAACAACATTAGTAGTTTTATTTCCAGAAAGCAAACTGACAATACTCAACTTTCGTTACAGCAAATGTCGCTAGCGGGAGGCGACCTGAAAACAGCACAGTTCGTGCTATACACAGAGTCCAAGGAAACACTCGATACTGACAGCGTAGCACTGATCACGTTGCAGAGGCTGGCACGAGCTGCTTTTATAGGCAGCTGTTGCCCGGCGCGGCGCGGCGCGGCGCCGTCCCATCCCGCACGCCTCTGGCCGCCGTTACTTCACTGCCTTCTCTGGTCTTCATCTTCGTTCCGGCGTTTCTGGTTACGCCAGAACAGGATGTATTCCAATCTCTGTCTTCCTCTACAGTTTCTGCCCTCTACAGCTCCCTCGTGTCTTAACAGATGTCCTGTCAAACTGTCGCTTCTCCCTTTCAGTGTTTCCCACAAATTCCTTTCCTCCCTCACTCTGCGCAGAACCTCCTCATTCCTTGCCTCACCAGTCCTAATTTTCAACTCCTTTTATAGCAACACTTCTCAAATGCTTCCATTCTCTTCTGTTCCGGTTTTTCCACAGTCAATCTTTGACTCCCATACAATGCTGTACTCCAAACATACAGTCTCAGAAATTTCTCCCTCAAATTAAGGCCTATGTTTGATGCTAGCAGACTTCTCTCGGCCAGGAATGCCCTTTTTGCCAGCGCCAGCGCCAGCCTGCTTTTGATGTCCTTGCTCCGTCCATCATTGCCTATTTTGCTGCCTAGGAGGCAGAATTCCTTAACTTCGGACACTTCGTGACAATCAGGCCCCGTGTTAAGTTTCACGCTGTCCTCATTGCTGCTACTTCTCACTGCTGTCGTCTGGCTTCGATTTACTTTCAATCCACATTCTGTAGTCATTAGGCTGTCCATTCCATTCACCAGATCATTTAATTCTTTTCCACCTTCAGCGAGCACGCCAATGTCATCAGCAAATCTTATCATTTCACCCTGAATTTTAAACCCACTCTGAACCTTCCTTATATTTCCATCATTGCTTCTTGGATGTACACATTGAACAGTAGGGGTGAAAGACGACATTTCTCTCTTACATCCCTTTTAATCCGAGCACTTTGTTGTTTGTGGTCCGGTCTTATTATTCTCGCTTGGATCTTGTACATATTGTATATTACTCGTCTCTCCCTATAGCTTGCACCTGTTTTTCTCAAAATTTCGAATATCTTGTACCATTTTACATTATCGAATGCTTTTTCAAGATCGACAAATCCTATGAAAGTCAATTTTCTTTAGTCATCGTTCCATTATCAATCGCAACGTTAGAATTACCTCTCTGGTGCCTTTATCTTGGCTAACATCTTCTCAATTTTATTTTCCATTCTTCTGTATATTATTCTTGTTACCAACTTACGTGCTTCAGCTGTTAAGCTGATTCTGCGGTAATTCTCGCACTTGTCAGCTCTTGCAAGTTTTCGGAATTTTGTGGATGATATTTTTCCGAAAGTCAGATGGTATGTCGCCAGACTCATACATTCTACAAACCTACGCGAGTGGTCGTTTTATTGCCACTTCCCATAATGACATTAAAAATTCTCATGGAATGTTATCTATCCCTTCTGTATCGTATGATATTAACTTCTCCGAAGCTCTCTTAAATTCTGATTCTAATACTGATCCCCCATCTCGTCTAAATCGACTCCTGTTTCTTCTTCTGTCACAGCAACGAATCTCTCCTCTGCATTTAACAGTGGAATTCCCGTTGTACTCTTAATGTTGCCACCCTCGCTTTTAATTTCACTGAAAGTTGTTTTGACTTTTCTGTATGCTGAGTCAGTCCTTCTGACAATCATTTCTTTTTCGATGTCTTCACATTTTTCATGTAGCCATTTCCTGTTAGGTTCTCTGCACTTCCTATTGATTTCATTCCTCAGCGACTTGTGCTTCTGATTTCCTGCATTTCCCTGAACATTTTTTTCTTCCTTCCTCCATCTATCCACTGAAATACTTCTTCTGTTTTACAGATGCCCACTCCTCTCCAACTGTACTGCCTACAAAGCTATATCTATAGCCTTAGAGAACTTAATGCCTATCTTGTCATTCCTTAGTACTTCTCTATCCCACTTCTGTGTGTATGTAATCTTCCTGACCCATCTCAAACTTCAGCCTACTCTTCATCTCTATTGTGATCTGAGTCTATATCTGCTCATGGATATGACTTACAATTCACTATCTGATTTCAGATTCTTTGTCTGGCCATGATGTAATCTAACTGAAACCTTCCCCTATCACCCTGTATTTTCCACATATACCTCCTAGTGGTTCTTGAACAGAGTAGTCTCTATTAGTAGCCGAAATTTATTACAGAACTCAATTAGTCTTTCTCCTAAGCCCACAATCTCCTGTAATATTTTCTTGCACTCCTTCCCCTACAACTGCATTCCAGTTCCCCATCACTATTAGATTTTCGTCTCCCTTTACATACTGTGTTACCCTTTCAATACCCTCATGTATTTTCTCTATCTCTTCATCTGGAGCTTACGGTGTAGGCATGTATACCTGAACTGTCGTTGTCGGCATTGGTTTGCTGTCGATTCTGATAAGAAAAACCCTTTCACTAAACTGTTCACAGTAACAAACTCTCTGTCCTAAGTTCCAATTACCCACATCAAATTCAAATGGTTCAAATGGCTCTCAGCACTATGGGACTTAATTTCTGAGGTCATCAGTCCCCTACAAATTAGAACTACTTAAACCAAACTAACCTAAGGACACCACACACATCGATGCCCGAGGCAGGATTCGATCCTGCGACCGAAGCGGTCGCGAGTTTCCAGACTGCAGCTCCTAGAACCACTCGGCCATTCCGGCCGGCGGCGCACATCAAAAAAAGTTTTCATCTCCTTACTTCCCAGAGCTCCTGACGACAGACTTTGACTGTGGTTGTTGCATCACAGGCACAGTCTCTTTGACTGTTCAGAGATGTCACTAAGCCTACCCAAAGATGAAACAATCATGTTTGTCAGCGCTTATTAGACGGATGGGGTCTGACAGCCGATCAGTTCCAGTCATTCCATCAGGAAGGAGGTACACGGCTCGTGTTGTCTGGAGTTCAACCATGCCTAGACGGTCAATACCGCGGCTTTGTCGCGTCCACATTGTTACTTTGTGCCAAGAATGGCTCTCAACAAGGGAAGTGTCCAGGCGTCTCAGAGTGAACCAAAGCGATGTTGTTCGGACACGGAGGAGATACAGAGAGAAAGGAACTGTCGATGACATGAATCGCTCAGAGGTTACTATTGCAGTGGATAATCGCTACCTACGTATTATGGCTCAGTGGAACCCTGTCTGCAACACCACCATGTTGAATAATGCCTTTCGTGCAGCTACAGGACGTCGTCTCACAAATCAAAGTGTGCGCAATAGGCTGCTGTAGGTGCAACTTCACTCCCGACGTCCATGGCGAGGTCCATCTTACCAACCACGACACCATGCAGCGCGGTACAGATGAGCCCAAAAACATGCCAAAGGATTGGCATCACGTTCTCTTCACCGATGAGTGTCGCATATGCCTTCATCCAGGTAACCGTCGGAGACGTGTTTGGAGGCAACCCGGTCAGGCTGAACGCCTTAGACACACTGTCCAGCGAGTGCACCAAGGTGGAGGTTCGCCGCTATTTTGGGGTGGCATTATGTGGGGCCGACGTACGCCGCTGGTGGTCATGGAAGGCGCCGTAACGGCTGTACGATACGTGAATGCCACCCTCCGACCGACAGTGCAACCATATCGGCAGCGTCTTCTTGGACGACGATTCGCGCCCCCATCGTGCACATCTTGTGAATGACTTCCTTCAGTATAACGACATCGCTCGACTAGAGTGGCCAGCATGTTCTCCAGACATGAAGCCTATCGAACATTCCTGGGATGGACTGAAAATGGCTGTTTATGGAAGACGTGACCCACCAACCACTCTGAGGGATCTATGTCGAATCGCCGTTGAGGAGTGGAACAATCTGGACCAACAGTGCCTTGATAAAGTTGTGGATAACATGTCACGACGAATACAGGGATGCATCAATGCAAGAGGACGTGCTACCGGCTGTTAGAGCTGTGTACAGCAATGTGGACCATCACCTCTGAAGGTCTCGCTGTATGATGACACAACATGCATGTGTGGTTTTCGTGAGCAGTTAGAAGAGAGGAAATAATGTTTATGTTGGTCTGTATTCAAGTTTTTTGTACAGTTTCCGGAACTCTTGGAACCGAGGTGATGCAAAACTTTTTTTGATGTGTGTATAACGAATCATATTCTCTTTATACCATTTTCTGCTGCTGTTGATATTACCCAATACTCATATGACCAGGAACGCTAGTCTTCTTTCCATTTCATTTCATGACCCCTACTATATCTAGACTGAGACTCTGCATTTCACTTTTCAAGTTTTCTAGCTTCCCAACCACGTTCAAACTTCTGACATTCCTCACCCCGATTCGTAGAATGTCATCCTTTCTTTAGTTACTCAGTTTTTTTTTCTCATGGTCATCTCTCCCTTGGTAGTATTCTCTAGAAGATTCGGTTGAGGAACTATTATGGAATCTTTTGCCAATGGAGACAACATCATGACACTTTTTGAATTGCAGGCCACATGTCCTGTGGATACACGTTAAGTGTCTTTAATGCAGTGGTTTCCATTGCCTTCTGCATCGTCATGTCGTCGATCATCGCTGATTCTTCCGCCTTCAGTGGCAGTTCTCCACCCCCAGGACAAGAGAGTGCCCTGAACCTCTATCCTACTCCTCCGCCCTCTTTGAGTAAGTCGTTGGCAGAATGAGGGTGACTTCTTATGCCGGAAGTCTTCGGCCGCCAGTGCTGATTATTAATCAAAATTTAAGCGGAGGCGAGTTTCGAACCTGAGACCGAGGATGTTTTGATTACTAAGCCGACATCCCTATTTTTTCATTTTGTTCGTTGTATGTTTTTGGATAGGGTCCGCCTTTAGCAAAACACATTTTTGTTTTTGGTCGTAGCGGACGACATATCTTCACTCAGTTTTTTTTTTTTTTTTTTTTTTTTTTTTACCAGCCAGGTCTCTGACCGAACATGCTGAGCTATTGTATCCTTAAACCACAGGTGCACTTCAACATTCATTGTATGAAAATAGACCAGTACAGAAATGTTTTCATAGGGGTGTGCAAGCTTGTTTTATTTGTTTTATGCCGGAAGCCCCACCGTTCCACACAGATACTGTGATACCTCCTCTGAAACCATGCTGTTGATAACGAAGGTATGGAAAGATGTAGTGTACTCAAATATGAAGACAATCGCACCACGTCTCCCAACATTCAGTTTGCAGGTGACGATACACTGATGACCCAAAACATTATGACCACTAGATGGTTTATCCGTCTTTGGAAGCAACTACATCACTGATTCTGTGTACCAGGCATCCGACAGCTTGTCGGTAGGTTTGTGGAGGTGTGTGGCATTACATGTACGCACAGGTCATATAATTCGCGTAAAGAGCCGGCCGATGGTTTGGGTGCGCGGTGATGGCATCTGATAGCTACCCAGGTGGGTTCCGTAGGTTTTTCATCAGGCGAAGTTAGTCCGGTGAGGCATCATCGTGAGTTCACTATAATGCTCCTCAGACCACTGTTGCACGGTTCTGGCTCCGAGAAACGGACAATTATACTGCTGGAAGATGACATCGCCGTTGGGAAAGACATCAAGCATGAAGCGACGCAGGTGTTTCGCAGCTGTGAGGGTGTCTTCGGTTACTGCGACAGGTCCCGTGCAGACGCAGGAGAACGCCTCCCACCAGCCATTGACCGTGGAGCGCTGCACGTTTCACCTCGTTGACGGCGTTAGTGGAGACGACCAAAGCAGAAATGTGATTTCCCCGAAGGGGCGACACGTGTCCATCGATCGACGGTCCAAGCGCGATGGTCCGGTGCCCGCAGCAATAGTAGCCGACGGTGTCGTTGCGTCAGCTTGTGAACACGTATGTGTGGTCTGCTGCGGATCTCCACATTCAACTATTTACGATGAACAGTGTGCTCCGAAACACTCGTGCGTGCACCAGTATTGTGCTCCTTCGTCACAGATGGCACACATCACCTACTTTACAGAACACAGAAGCCTCCCAACCCCACGTCGTGTGATGAGTCGTGCACATACAATCATTTAGTTTCTCGGTCCTCGTACCTATTTCCAAGGCAGTAGCACGTGAACATTCGACCAGCTTCGCCGCTTTCGAGATACTCGTTCACAGGCTCTGCGTAATAATGATGTCCCCTTTGTGAAAGACTTTCCGATTTGGAGCTCATATCTTCGCTAGCGCGATCCCCGGCATGTCTGCTCCGCCACATACTTTTGTGAGCGTGTCACGTGTCCAACGTCGCGGTAGACGTTTTGGCTGATCAGTGTTCGATGGATGCATCCTACGAGAATAGCGTCAGACATTTAATAAGACAATTATCAATGTTACTTGTGTTTTAAAATTAGGATTGTGCATTTAAATGGTTTGTTTGGCGTGTGTTGCTCGTCGCGAGAGAGCGTAGAACGCCTGCGCCGAGCCGCCACTGTTCACCAGTAATTCAAATCGCTGCGGCGCTTTACTCAATATCAAAGCAGATGTGCGACTGGATTAAGGAGCTGGTTGCAGACATAAATCATCATATCGTTCTAATCTATAGAGAATGGGCAAGAGAAAAACCGAGTTCGAGAGGACAAATGGTTCTGAGCGCTATGGGACCCAATTTCTAAGGTCATCAGTCCCCTAGAACTTACAACTACTTAAACGTAACTAAGCTAGGGAGATCACACACATCCAGGCCCGAGGCAGGATTCGAACCTGCGACCGCAGCGGTCTCGCGGTTCCAGACTGAAGCGCCTAGAACCGCTCGGCTCGAGAGGACAGAGGGGGTTTTTAGGATCATGGCCAGATTCAGAATGTTGCGTTAAGCTGTCTCAGAGCAGGAGAAGCTAGCGACACATTCGCCTTACTGGCGAGTCACGTCAAAATGACGTATCACGCGGTGCAACCAGGGAGGTATAACAGAGCGACTGATTTCTTCGAATTTCGCTTTTTTTCGCATTGGTACGATTTCTTAGAATTAAACATGAATCAATAACACATCGATGGTAAAAGCCTACAAGAGATGCTGAGTTTGAGATAGCATATCTTTGGTGAAGTGTAGTGCATAAGGATGTGTTTTATGGAGTCAAAGGCTCGTGTCCTGCTGTGTAATTGTTTTTTCATTTAGCGTTTTAAGACACTGTGAGACTTTACCACGAATGTCATACGAATATGTTGTGCAATATTCGATACTCGTGAGAGCGTGCGTTCTGAAGACGACTTTTTTTCAATTTTGTGACTCCTGCCTGACTAGAAAACGAAGGCTGAGGACGAAATCGCGAGCAATGACATCTGTAATCTCGGGTGTTCAAAACATTCGGCCGTTTCTCCCGAATACGTCGCCATGTCTGAGTGTTTGATTAGACAGGAACCGAAGTGGACAGCTTAAGTTGCTGCGAGTGAAATCCTCGGCTGTCGCTGCTGCGACTGTCGAGGGCCTCCTCAGGCACCGGAGGAGCTGGCGCCAGGCTCAGAGCACCGGGACACGGAGCCCAGGAGCCGACTGTTAGCCAAGGTACGTCCCGAGATACCTGAGAGGCTCGAACATTTCTCAAGTAACAGAATCCAATACGTTGTCCTCGACGGCCAGTGTTCATCAGAGACAAGGGTGTCGTAAGGAGCAGTGCGACAGGAGCGCTGTTATTTTCTGTGTGGGCAGCAGTCTACTGATGGTGCTGTGGTGTTGGGCACAGTGTCGGTCGAAGTTGAACGACTGTACGAAGATACAAGGCGACTTGGACAAAATTTGTAGTTGGGTTGTGAATGAGAGGTTGCTCTAAATGTAGAAAAATGTAACTTAATGCGGATGAGTACGGAAATAAACCCGTACAGTTCGAATAACGTGTACAGTATTAGAAGTGTGCCGTTTGACACAGTTACGCCGACACGTTGCAGAGCGATATGATACGAAGCGGTCACTTAAAGACCGCAGTAAGGACGCTGAATGATCGACTTCGGTGTATTGCGAGGATTTTACCAAAGTGTAGTTCACCTATGACTGTGCATAAAACACGATAACAATTCTTGAGTGCTGTTCGAGTGGTTGGCTGTCGAACGAGGTCGGATTAAAGAAAGACATCAAACCAATTCACAGGCGGTCTGCTAGATAGATAAGACAAATTATTGGTCGTACGGTGGCATAACAGGCATTAGTTTTCCCCTCGCTCTATTTGCGGCTGGAACAGAAAAGGAGACGATCGGTAATGGTGCAGGCACGATGGCGTGTGGGGTGTGTGACTAGCAGCTGGCCATCGACGTAAACGGAGGTGACGTTTTTTTCGATAAATAGACGAAATTATCCGTCAATTTCGTTTACATTAGTGGTGGTAAGGTACTGGACAGGCTAACTACCGCAAAACACATTACAGTTGCCCCAAGTTAAATGATGACACAGAACTAACTTTAGCAAAAGCGGATACCAGGCTGAATTTTATTGAAAGACTCTCAAGGAAATATAACTGGTCCGCGAGAGCAATGGTTTACAAAATGCTTGCTCCACGGAATGTAGAGTATTGGTCATCTGTGTGGGACAGGGAGTGGTGGAGACGCAAGTGTCTCGGAACGTGGACAGCGATAACGCGCGAGCTGGTGCAGAGGTTTAGAGGGCGGGGGGCAGCACGTGTCTGGAGGCCGGCAGCCAGCGCCGAGCCGCCGATCGATCGGGGCTGAGATTCTGGTGGCGAGCCGGGGGACGGCCGCAGTCGCCTCTCAGGCCGTGGGCGGCTCTTCTGTGGGCCACCAGGTCGGACCAGTTTGCCAACCCCAGCCACCTACCTGTACACTAGTAACACCTCAGTTCTTCGAGGAATCGAATGATTAAAAGTGACTTATTGTGTTACATACTTCGAACATGTAAGCGAGAACATGTTTAGGAAAGGCATGGAATTAAGCTTAACGCCAAGTGCTGGATGATGCCCCCCGCCGGCCGGGGTGGCCGAGCGGTTCTAGGCGCTACAGTCTGGCACCACGCGACCACTACGGTCGCAGATTCGACCCTGCCTCGGGCAGGGATGTGTGTGATGTCCTTAGGTTCGTTAGGTTTTAATAGTTCTAAGTTCTAGGGGACTCATGACCTCAGAAGTTAACTCCCATAGTGCTCAGAGCCATTTTTATGCCCTCTCCCCCCCCCCCCCCCCCCCCAGACTAGCTAACTGTGACACTCGACTCGTAAGATTGTACCTCTAAGTGAGTACATTTTACATTTTTAAATTCGGTCAGTAATCATAGGAATTATTGAAAATCGAATTTCTGTTGCCAGTAAAGTAGTAGCGTGTCATGGATTGCAGGGGACTGGTTCGATGACATGCAAGAAGCGGTGCAGCGAAGCAGCTTCCGGGACTTTAACTAAAGGCAACTCTTCCTGTCTGGACTCCATACCAGTTACATTCGTTTCAGATCGTACCAGTGACATAATTCCAGCTGCTAAATTACAGACCCATATTGTTGAATTCTATTTCTGATAGCACGTTGCAGAGTATACTGTGCACCAAAATTATCTAGTACCTCGAACAAAATTATCTGTTGACATACAAGCAGGACGGACTACTCTTGTGAAACACAAGTGGCTCGTAATTCGTACGAAGTAAAGAGTGCTATCGACAGGAGATCCCAAGTTGAATCCATATTTGTAGATTTCCACAAGCTTTGTGACATCGTTCGCAACGATAGACTCGTAACTGAATTCCGTGCCTACGGATTGTCGTCTGAGTTGTGCGACGCGATTCGTCATTTCCTGTCAGAAAGGCAGTAGTTCGTAGTTGTTGATGGAAAGCCACCTACTGAACACCAGTGATATCTGGGACTCCCCTTTCCTGCTGTTCTTATCTATGTAAACGTTCAGCAGACAATTTAAGCAAACCAATTAAGGAAATCATCTGTGTTGTGCGAAAAATGGTAATTGGCAGCAACGGACAAAAATTGTGATGTCTTCCTCATCAGTACTTAAAGATCCTGTTGAATTTCGGTTACACGATAAATCGAACGACTTTAAAGGTCGTCGATTCATCTAAATACCTAAGGATAACAATCACAAACAACTGGGACCACGAAACAGAAAATGCTGTGGTGAAGGTCAGAGTGCCCACACGGCGCCCGTCCAGGCGGAGCTCGTCAAAGAAGTTGGAAGCACGGCAGTTCGTTTTCTGTTGCCGCGAGTGTTGCACGTATGTAAGCGACTTGCGGCAGCACGCAATGAAACAAAGGCGTTTCTCGTCGCGACGAGATTTTTTAACGGAATTACAGTTACCAACATTCTCCTCCGAATGCGAAAATATATTTTTCACTGTCACCTACATACCGAAAAACGACACTCGTAATAAAATAAATGAAAAAACAACCCTCTCACGGAAGTATCCAGGTGGTCATTTTTCTCACGTGCTACTGGAGAATGGAATGGTCTAGAAACAGCCCGAGTGTTGTTCTGTGGATCGCAGAGTGTGTAGATGTAGACGGCGGCAGCACGGACTGGGAAACCACGACGCAGGCGTGCCAACCACACGGCAGGGCAGACGGCGGCAGCCAGAGAAACGCGCTTACCGGAAAAACGCGATAGCAGCTTCCGCCGAGTCACGGGTTCCTTAGGAGGTTCGAGAGGCTACTGGAACAAGCTCAGTTACAAAGGTTGACGGAAGCACTTACTTGGGTGTAACACAGTACGGGTGTGGGAAAAAGGCAGTACGAGTAAATTATGATAAAACACCTCCCTCATTTCACACCACACTTTCACACTATAATGCTTTCTTTTCTTACCAGGAAAACCTTACAGCAAAGCTACAAAATGGGCCAATAGATTTCCACATGAAGAAAGATCTTCTTTGCAGCAATATATCATCAGACCGGTACCAGACGCTACGGATGAACAGAATGATGTTTCTCTGTTGCAGAGAGATTGTCATTGTACACGGGAGGTTGCAGGTTCCAATCTCCATCCGATGTAACATATCTTTCCCGAGTGACTGAAATGTCACATGCCTTTTAGGCACACATCTTGTGCAGTACAAGGAAAGATGATCGTGACAGAATAATACTTAGTAGAGAGTAAATCGAGGGACATATACCATGCGCAGGTGTTTCTTTTCGTATGTGCAGACATTAAGCGGGAAGTGTAGAATACGAGAAAACGGCAAGGTGTGACGACAAGAAAAGGGCTTCACCTGATGTGGACGGCGACTTCTACGTTTTGTCGTCGCGGCTTGAATACTGAGGACCGACCACAGACTCCAAGAAAGAAAACGAAAGTCAAGCTGGTTTTGTGATAAATAAAATATGATGTAATCTTGGCGGTGATGTTGAGCCTTCGACGCGTGTGTCCTATGGAAAGTTGTGCTCTACTCTAATTCGCTGGTCACTCTAATAATCTGTACACCCATTCGAGGAAATTTAAGTTTGTAAAAGGAAAGCAGTGGACGTGATTTTTTTCTGTATGAGTACAAGTTTCGTATGCTGAAATAACAGCTGCAGAACGTGAAGCAGTCAAGCCTTTCCTCGGATACGCACGGGACTTCAGAGACACTGCTTGAAGAGAATCAACAACGGCGACCGGATATTTTTTAAGGAAGAAGAAGGTAAATATGTCAGATATTACGTCGGGTGATCGATCTCACGAAGAGTTCTGACTCAGCTTCAAGGATCGAGAAAGCAGTTACATAAAGCCGTAAACCTACAAGAAAAACACTTCAGGACTGGTAAAGGGGAGAGAAATATTTAATGTAATAAAAAGTGTGCCGTGCATGAATATGAGTTTGCCTCCCAGAAGACACATCACAAATGCGATGGTACAATGTGGTTAGTGATTTAACACACTACAATACTCAGTCACTGTTGTTTCAGATATCTACGCCATCGCCGGTTGTATAGCCTCTCGGCGACCACTGAACACCACTATTGTTTGAAGGCTCGTTGATAGTCAAAATACCATTGTGACTTCCCTGTAAAAAGCGATAACGAATATTCGATCGGACTCAGTTAAAATAAGTAAGTTCGACTTGTGATCAATAAAATACCTAAACGTCACCACTCGATGAGCAATCGGCCGCTTTGTCTTCAGACAATGCCAGCGCAATTTACCGAGACATCCATCAGTAACTCACAAATTCACTAACCGATACAGTGCTGCGATATCAGAGATTATATGCAATGGCTGGCTGACACCTGGTATTTAAGAATGAAGGCATTCCAGAAAGAGATTTTCACTCTGCAACGGAGTGTGCGCTGACTTGAAACTTCCTGGCAGATTAAAACTGTGTGCCCGACCGAGACTCGAACTCGGGACCTTTGCCTTTCGCGGGCAAGTGCTCTACCAACTGAGCTACTGAAGCACGACTCAAGGCCGGTACTCACAGATTTACTTCTGCCAGTACCTCGTCTCCTACCTTCCAAACTTTACAGAAGCTCTCCTGCGAATGTCGCAGGAGAGCTTCTGTAAAGTTTGGAAGGTAGGAGTAAAGCTGTGAGTACCGGCCCTGAGTCGTGCTTCGCTAGCTCAGTTGGTAGAACACTTGCCCGCGAAAGGCAAAGGTCCCGAGTTCGAGTCTCGGTCGGGCACACAGTTTTAATCTGCCAGGAAGTTTCAATGAAGGCATTACTATTTCATAAAAGTACAAACCATGGGATTCGGCAGCACTATCTCTTACCAAATCGACGGCGAAAATAGAAGAAAGCTATTAGAGGAAGAAAGCTACACGGCCTTAAAAAAGCTTGTGTTTCTTTAAGAAAAATGAATGTGATTCCTCCGTAGATATCAGTTTTACCTTTCATAACTTGTACATAGTCTCTGCCTTTCCTTTAACACTTGTTAATTAACGATTGACATGATATGTTATTCTTAATATAATAGTTTGTGATAAGTTGAACGGTTTTCTGACAATTTTTATTATAATTTACGTTTACTGGACGTGCTGGTTTAGTTTTCTTGTGGTTTCCCTGAATTACTTCAGATAACGCTGGGAGGTTCCACTATAAGGCCACAGCCGAATACCAATTGCGTCTGTGTCAAACTAGACCCGAAATATATTATGATTGTCATGTTTGCACGTGTCCTTCCTAACTAAATCCATTTTACTCTTTCTTCCCATTGTTTGACGATTTTGTCAAAGACCGCGTTGAATAAAAGCGGTGAGAGACCACCTCCTTGTCTGACTACAGTACGTATCTCGAATGGTTCTCGGATTTTTCGCATTTATTTTATTTTACTTGAACAAAATGATTTGTAAGTAGCAGTTTAACGTTCCCATTCGAGAGAGGCACGCCAGATTAGTCTAGTCCTATATTCGTTTCCTCGACGTGAACAGCCGGTACTCCACCACTTGGCTGGGGGAGCACTCAGCACTGCTGGCGGGGGATTCAGTGGTGTGAGGGCTCAGAGGAAGGAAGGAGGTGTACTGGACTCTGAAAGAAAAAGAACAAGAAGTGCCGGAAAGAGAATGGCGCCGTGGTTAAGTGGTTACTCTGGCGGGCGAGCTGTGCTCACACTCCCTTGCGCTAATTATTATTTTTTTCGCTGTTCGCTGTATTCAGAATTATGTCTCTGCGTGGTGTAACGTCCGTTTGCAATAGTGAAGTATAAGGTGGGTTCTGTAATGACAGATGATTCTGCGCAACTACTCAATTAGCAGCCGAAAGGAAACGGCTTTCGAATGGGAACCGCAAACGTTTGATGACAAACCAACCGAATCCTCCACCGGAAAACACGTGTGGTGTGTCGTACACGGTATTGGTGACAGTATGTGTCTCATATGATAGGAATCTCTTATCGACGCACCTAATTTGCACGCCTGGTGAGTGAGTGGGATATGCTTCCTTGTCCGATTTAGATATTCGTATCAATGTCAATACGATCACTCCCAAGGAAATGATGAAAACATAATAGTTTGTCACATTAGTTGCAACAAGTGAACGCAGCACTGGCTCAATCACGCAGTTTCTGCCTGCTCTGTCAAAACATGGTTTTAACGTTTCCGAAGTTGCGTTCCGTTTTCAGAGTTTTTACTCTTGAATTCCTCTGTTGTAACGTAGTTCACACACGTTTATTCTGTGAGACGTCTACGCAGCATTTCGCCTGACCTCACTGCTCATCACATTTACTCGCGACGGTAACGTATCCTGACCGCATGACTCACATTCTATAACCAGCTTATGTAGTATGACAACTGCGAAGACTACACCAAGAGAAGAAACATTTCATGACCGGACGGGCAGTTCATAATGTTGTGACACGAGGGAGCTGTGACTCCGTCTCGTCCGCTTTGCACCCCAACACCGTGCCGCCGTGCCTATTCCACACTGCTCCATGTTGCACTTCGTCTGCTGGGACCGTTAGCTTTTTTCACACCTTCTTCCTGTTTTCATACTTGATCTGTGTTCAGTTATGGACTACCTACTACGTCATCTTACCACTAAATCTGATGGGGCTGCGATGGGAATTTCACTTGTGAGTCCCTGCTGGGTTAGTCTTCGTGTTTTACTGTCACTGTTAACACAAATCGATGCAACTAATATCGAGCCAGACTAACGTGGAAGCACTCTAACGATCGGGCAGGTAAAATTCCTATTTTAAAACAATTTTCTTTGTAATGGGAAACAAACCGAGGCTTTCTGTTGAGACTGGGCGTCACAGCAGCTGTCTGGGCTCAATCCAGCCAAACGTTGCAAAAACGAAATTGCAAATGTCGCTGGAGAAATGAAGGGAAGGAAAGAGCAGGTCATTTCTGTTTTCAAGAAAGGTTGTAGGACACAGAGGCACAGTTACAGCCCTACTAGTAGACCTCAATCTATTGTAGAATTATGGAACACGTTTTATGCTAAAAGATTACGACATTTTTGGAGAACGAAAATTCCCTTTATAATCATCAACATGGATTCCGACAACAGGGATCCTTCGAAACTCAGCTCTCTCTGTTGCTCCGTAAGACCCACAGCGCTGTAGACAACGTGTAAGTAGGCTGTTTAGGTTTTTTTATTGGTAACGCCACGTAGCGCTCTGTATGAAAATCACTGGCTGTGCAGTGCTCTAATGACCAGTTAGGGGGGGGGGGGGGGGGGAACAATGAGAGAATTGATGAAGCCATGCTTGTGGATGAATGTCGTTGTCAGAATTCTTAAATGTTTTGAATTTACGTGTAGTAATGAACAGCTTAAAGTCAAAATGACCATGTCGGCGAGTCGCAAGTCGGTCATTGTTACGTCGTTTCGGCGGTTCCATCTCAAAATTCAATGCGCCTTGCCAATTTCTTTCATAATTTCCGAAGTGTCCTGTGTTATTATTTTGTGGTTGTTCTGTATTTCTGTGTCCCTCTTCCCGTATTGGAGCGCGAGTGTCCTCTGAAATATGTAATTCTTGTATTACTTGAGCCAACTGATCTTGTACTTCCCGCATTTCTCTTTTGTACTGTGTGTTGATTTGATTTTGATTCTGTTTGTATTTTCTAATTTGTTCATACTCTTCAGTGTCAGTGATGGCTACAGGTTTTGTGACATTCAGATCATCATCTACCTTTGTAGATAAGTTAGTGAACTGATATGAAAGTTCGTCTACTTTATCCGATAGCGAAATTATTTCCTCTGTGTGTTTTTCTGAACCAAGTTTCAAAGTGTCCATTTGTGTTGAAATCGTATCTACTGTGTCCTTTAAGTTTTCCTGATTTTTTGCAAGTTGCGTAACCGAATCGGTAGATGCAACTGAGTCAATTTTAGCTTGCAAGGTCTCATGATTTTCATGAACAATAGTTTGCAGTTATTTTATGGCTTATTCGTGATTCTGTAATGTGGCTACTTAGAGAATGAACCAGCTGTAAGAATGCGATCGGTCATTCACGATTGTCACAGTGAAGGAGAATTTTATCATGCCTTCCTCTCAGCATATTAGTCTCAAGCTACACAAGACCGAGTAAAACATAGCATCATAATGATGAAACATTTCAAACAATCTGAATTTTCCAGTCTTGTCAAATATTTCGAAGACATGTTACATAAGAATCAGTATCTTTCAAACCCATACAGCCCCTCACAGCTCATCCGCAATTGCTTAATCAAATTACCTGAACATTTACGACAGATTATTTTAGCAGGACGTTGCAAAGAGGACATTGAAGCTTTTCAGGGACTGTTACAAGAACTGGAAATTGACATTGACAATAGCGGAACGCGAAAAGAGGAGCACAACAATTACAGGTCACATCCGTCACAATTCCGCAATGACAGAAATAACACCTGGACACGACAAGGCTATTCTTACAATGTAAATCGTGACCATAACAGACATCACCCATATGACAACCATTGGCAGAGTAGTAATAATTACAGAGAAAGATCTCATCTCCGTAATAATGAATATGACAGAGACAACCATGGAAACAGACAATATGGGAACGAAAATAATTATTATCAAGGGAGACAGAATAACTTCAGACGCAACGGTCCACCAGGCAATTACGATTCCGGGAGATATTCTCCACCACATGACCGACAAACAAGAAACTACGTAAACTACCGACAAAACGACAGACCTGAATTCCATCAGAACTGGCGAGCTTCAAACAGGGCAGGGCCTTCTCGTTAAGGTGAATTTGTAGAAGTTAGGGCTCCTAATCCCAATAACGACGCGCCAACAAAGAGACATACAATGACTCGCACCGCAGGCAGCCGCCTGCGCCGGCTGGCTCAGAGAAAATTAACACTGACGCTAACCTTGAGAAAAATTCCAGTATACTTTACCGACGTATACCGCATGATAATTGCGTTGAAGTTGAAACTCTGCGTACTAGGAACAGTAAAGGTTTACACCACATTTCACATGTAAAACCGTTTATTGAAAGATAATCTGATTTTTAACTTTGTCTTTGCCATAAAACATTTCACTTCACATTTCTGGTATGCTTTGTCACACTGAGAAACTGTTAACATGCAACAATGTTTTGAAGTTAACTATCCAGTCTAGAACCTAGGGAATATTTTTAAACAGAAATTACGAGTGCATTGTTATAGTGAACAGACGACACAGTGTTGTTATTTGTACATTCTTGCTTGTTAGTTGCACGATTACGTAACGACCATAAGGCTTACATACTTAGAACATATACTGTTAATGAGATTTTAATGCAACATTTTGGTTTAGTTGAAAAGACATTCTTTATTTGAAATACTTTCTGTGAGATTAAAGATGACTTAGCATTTGGTTTCTTTGATAGCTACACGATTATATCACGAAGCTACTAATGTGTGACACAATTTACATTGTGCTTTTGCTGTGTATCTGTTTTATATCTGCACAGTTTTTCTGTATTATTCTGGAAAGTAAAACATGTTTTAGTAGTAACTTTTGTGGTATAGCTACAATGAGACAGCCATTTCCGTAGCACAACGATACGTTACATTATAGTACATTCTTGATAGCGGTAAGGTACATAATAACTACGATATCTATACGCAAAGCATTTCACTTTTGTTTATCATGAGGTAAGAACATTGACTTCTGCAGAACTTAGCTTTCGGAGGACGATAACTACGACACTTCCACAGAGATTATCTTACAACAAGACGCACAGTTTAGCGCTACAGTACACGTATTTGAGTGATTAATTTTGTACTTAAAACATTTATTTTTAAAGATATTTGAAGTACAATGATACAAAGGTTTTCCGTGATACATTTCATTCCATTGCTGTAATCTGTAACACCTTAGGATATAATTACATTAATCCTAAGGGGGGTACACGCTTACTTTGTGTATCATGTGTTTGGCAAGCACAAGGAGCCTTAGCTAATATGGTATTTGCTTATACAATTTTACACATCGGTACTATATTTCTCTAACACAGAATTACACAGCTATCTGATTATTTGACAGAGAAGCAAACATCTTTTTACTATGTCAGTGACACGTGTTTACGCAATTACGCATGTGCATAACTTCACACTTATGAAATTGTATTTTGTCTGTACTTTGTGAAATGTTCATATTTTTTCGGAACCATTGTGATACTATGAGAGCTTTGAATGATGTATTTGGTATGGGATCATGATTTTTAAAGTACGTTTGAGGTAGATGACACTTTTGACATGAGCAGAGAATTTTTTTTTAGGTTTTGAAACTTTTGGAGGAAGCTACCACGATTTTCAGAGTTGACTGAGGTGTTATGATGTTGTTATTACGATGACTATGTGTATTATGCTGTTGCAGTATGTTTATGATCAATAAGCTGATGGTATATGAGTTATTTGATTATGCTACGTATCTGTTATGATGAAATATTGAAGAAGTGTCTACGAATATGTATACACTCCTGGAAATGGAAAAAAGAACACATTGACACCGGTGTGTCAGACCCACCATACTTGCTCCGGACACTGCGAGAGGGCTGTACAAGCAATGATCACACGCACGGCACAGCGGACACACCAGGAACCGCGGTGTTGGCCGTCGAATGGCGCTAGCTGCGCAGCATTTGTGCACCGCCGCCGTCAGTGTCAGCCAGTTTGCTGTGGCATACGGAGCTCCATCGCAGTCTTTAACACTGGTAGCATGCCGCGACAGCGTGCACGTGAATCGTATGTGCAGTTGACGGACTTTGAGCGAGGGCGTATAGTGGGCATGCGGGAGGCCGGGTGGACGTACCGCCGAATTGCTCAACACGTGGGGCGTGAGGTCTCCACAGTACATCGATGTTGTCGCCAGTTGTCGGCGGAAGGTGCACGAACGCTGGTCCAACTGAGGCGCCAGGTGGAAATGGCACGGCAAGCCGTTCCACAGGACTACATCCAGCATCTCTACGATCGTCTCCATGGAAGAATAGCAGCCTGCATTGCTGCGAAAGGTGGATATACACTGTACTAGTGCCGACATTGTGCATGCTCTGTTGCCTGTGTCTATGTGCCTGTGGTTCTGTCAGTGTGATCATGTGATGTATCTGACCCCAGGTCAGTAGTGGTTAGGGACTCTGATTTGTGGAAAAGAATGTTGGAAACCAAGAATCGTACTTTAAGAATTATGAAATGTGTGAACATGTGTGAATGTATTACAATGCCGACGTAAATTTTTTGGACACTGTTACATTTATAGGATTTTATTTTCTACGCATTTGTAACGCAAATTCTCAACCTGTGAAAATATTTTTATATGAGACTGTCACTGTAGCAGAAACTGCTGTCGTAAATATTTTGGTATGAAAGGTAAGTGACCGTGACGTAATGCCTTGTGAGCGTCCATGTGTGCCAGCCGCCTTGAGAAAAAGTCATTAGTGTGTGCCTTTCAGAGGCACAGGAGGAGAAAAAAGAAGGCCATTAACCTCACTATTGACATTCCTTTGTAGAAAGCATCGGAAATATGACACGCCCAAACTTGAAAACATATGATTACACTGTGAAGCTCTTAATTTATGATATTTACTGAAATGAAATGATGAGAAACATTTTATATCTATTGTCTTTCTAGCTGAGAGATTGCTCATTTTGTTTAATATCTAGTTTCTATCTGCACTGCAGCATTGGCTAAAACAAAATGTAATAGATGTACTAATATCACTATTTTCTGTCTACAGACCCAGTAAAGAATCATTTTATGATGTACTTTCTTAGAAAAGAGAGCACAAATAGACATTTCCCTTCACAGGAATTGTAAAAATAATTTTTTTACGATTTGGTAACTTATCTGGTAACGTATGTTCTCGTGATGCATCACTCTAGTGTTAAGATGTGACACACGTATTAAACATTTTTACTGTAATATTTTTTCTGTTTCAGCTTTGTCATGTTTAGATATAAGTTATTGCATTTGCTGCTGCTGTTTGCCAGGCATAGTGTCACTGAATTTCACTTTGTATTACTCTGTTAAGCTAGTTTTACTACTGATTTATTTTTCTTGTTGCTGTTCATTGCTTCATATTAGTTGTAATGTTGCATTTGCTTTTCTAAGTCCTATATTTCTCCTTTTTTGCCAATTTGCATTTTTTTGTCATTGGTGTTTATGTTAATTGTTTTGTGCTGCTGCATTGCGTCGTCCCTTAGTTTAGCATCTGAGCTCAGTAGATTTAAGTTAGTTTAAGAGGGGTAACCTAAATAAAAGAATTGGAAGAAATGCACTGAGAGGTTATATGAAAAATGTACAGAAAAAAGGTATAGGTAGGATTTTCTTGGAAATAAATGATGAGGTAAGATACTGGAAAATAAAGACTGAGTTAAGAAATATGTGAACATATAAATACAGAAAGCATATTTGGATAGGATTTTTTTGGTGGAAACAAATGTTGAAATAAGACGAAAGATCTATGGAACGAAGTTTTGGGTTGGACTGCAGTACCAAATGTTACACTGCAAACAAACCCTGCCCTTTCCTCTTGTGTTATCCCACTATGTGTTTGTGTACCCTTGGGTATTTATGTTCTTCCTGTCTTTATGTGTTTATCTGATGAGAGTAACGTTGTAGAATTTTTCTGATAATATGTTGTTTACTTCGTAAAGATGTTTAGCCATTATTTGTAATGTTTTGTTTTAATGTTCATGTGTGAAGTTGATGTTTCAAAAGTTATTCTGATCTTTTATGTATTTACTTATGTCATAATTCCTATAACACTGATGTATTTGTTATTTCGATTCTTTTGTAAAGCCTGTATTACTGCAAATGTTATCTGTACTATTATGTTCCTTAATGATATATTTTGTACCTTTGTTATTGTATTCTTATGTTATAAAATTGTAATTGACACCAGTTCATCAAATTAAGTAACTTGTAAGTTACATTTCACTGCACACGTTTCTGTTGGTCATAGTATATGGACAATATGTGAGAAGTAGGGACTGATAGTGTTTGCACGCGTGTTAACAATTCAGCAAGGGACTGGATAACATCATTGCTGGTTCTAAGGACATTTCAAACAAATTCTTTGTGAGTGGTCAAGTGGTGGTTTATAGACTTGCTATATTCTCCGCAAGACTCTTCGATGGTGATTGTGCATCTGCACAGTCGCTACAGATGGCTGCTGGCCATCTCTACAAGGACTAAGTGGGTCTACACCTTTCATGACTCACCGATACCATTATTTCTAGAAGGACTGCAGTGGGTCTGCACCTCTGGTGGCCCAACTATACCATAATCTCTACCAGGACTACAGTGGGTCTGCTCTGTGATGACCTACCTACCAATAGTCTTTAACTTCGATTGACTCTTCTGTGGGTTTGCTCTGTTGTGGCCCATTACCTGTCTGCCTGTCAAGAGTCAACGCTGTCTTTCCGTTGGAAGGACAATACTACTTCAAGACTGCATGGAAATCCTCTACTTCCGTGTGCATTTTCTTTTACTGCTCAGACATTGAGCAAAAACACTGCTGTTTTACTGTGATGAACGATCAGGACTGTCTTTATGGACTGTGAGAAAGCTTTAGCTTTTGACCAACATTGTATCGATAAGTGTGTGCATTTGATATCTTTGTTTGTTTGCTCCCTGCCGCCGTTGGATAAGCAGCTGCAGCAGCAAGTCGTATACTTATTTGTTAGTTTAATTAATTTTTTTGCGTGTTTTTGGGTACTTGCATTGTTTAATTCATATATTTCGGGCGTATTATAGTATTTGACAGTTGTAGCATTGCGCTTTAGTGTTTACTTCGTAGATTCTTATTTAAATTGCGTGTGAGTTTCGTATAGGAGGTGCAATTTCGAGTTTTAGTTACTGTAATCGTAAATTCAGCAGATTGTAGCGCAGTCGTTAGGCATTTGTACAGGTTAGTTGATACATTCTTTGTGTGTTCCGCTTGCGTTATCTAGGCACGGACTCGTGTTTCGGTAACTGTTGTTAAACATCGATTAGAATGGACAGGGACTGCGATTGCTGTGTTCGGATGAGAGCTGACTTGGCATCCCTTCGCTCACAGCTGCAATCGGCGCTGACTTCGGTCGCGCAGCTTGAGGCTGTTGCCAATGGGCACCACTGTGGGGAGCCGGACTCGGGTATCACGGGGATGTCAACCTCGTCCCATCTGTCCCCAGATCGGTCTGCCGCTGTGGTTGCCCCGGTTGCTGCCCGCAGTGGGGCTGAGCCCTCGCCTGTGGTTGATTGGGAGGTCGTTCCAAGGCGTGGCAGGCAGCGAAAGGCGTCCCCGGAGGCTGATCAGAAAGCCTCCCCGGTGCGTCTGACAAACCGGTTTCAGGCACTGTCTCTGGCTGAGCCAGATGCAGCTGCCTGCCCTGTTTCAGAGGATAATTCTCAGCCTTCAAGGTCCGGGCAATCGCAGAGGGTGGGCTTACTGGTAGTTGGGAGCTCCAATGTTATGCGCGTAATGGGGCCCCTTAGGGATACGGCGGCTAAGGAGGGGAAGAAATCCAGTGTGCACTCTGTGTGCATTCCGGGAGGAGTCATTCCTGATGTGGAAAGGGTCCTTCCGGATGCCATGAAGAGCACAGGGTGCAGCCAGCTGCAGGTGGTGGCACATGTCAGCACTAATGACGTGTGTCGCTTTGGATCTGAGGAAATTCTCTCTGGATTCCAGCGGCTATCTGATTTGGTGAAGACTGCCGGTCTTGATTACGAGATGAAGGCAGAGCTCACGATCTGCAGCATCGTTGACAGAACCGACTGCGGACCTTTGGTGCAGAGCCGGGTGGAGGGTCTGAATCAGAGGCTCAGACGGTTTTGCGACCGTATTGGCTGCAGATTCCTTGACTTGCGCCATAGGGTGGTGGGGTTTCGGGTTCCGCTGAATAGGTCAGGAGTTCACTACACTCAGCTGGCGGCTACACGGGTAGCGGAGGCTGTGTGGCGTCGACTGGGCGGTTTTTTAGGTTAGAAGTCCTCGGGAAAGTGCGGGATGGGCTGCAATGTCAAAGGGTGCTTGGCAATTACAGGACGTGCTTGGATCAAGGAACAGTCGGAATTTTAGTTGTAAATTGTTGTAGTTGCGCTGGAAAAGTCCCTGAGCTTCAAGCGCTAATAGAAAGCACAGAAGCTGATATCGTTATAGGTACAGAAAGCTGGCTAAAGCCTGAAATAAGTTCTGCAGAAATTTTTACGAAGTCTCAGACGGTGTTCAGGAAAGATAGATTAGGCAGAATTGGTGGTGGAGTGTTTGTGTCTGTCAGTAGTGGTTAATCTTGTAGTGAAGTCGAAGTAGACACTCCGTGCGAATTGGTGTGGGTGGAGGTTATACTTAACAGCCGAATTAAGTTAGTAATTGGCTCCTTCTACCGACCCCCAGACTCCGATGATACAGTTGCGGAACAGTTCAGAGAAAGTCTGAGTCTCGTAACAAATAAATACCCCACTCATACGGTTATAGTTGGAGGGGACTTCAACCTACCCTCGGTATGTTGGCAAAAATACTTGTTCAAAACCGGTGGTAGGCAGAGAACGTCTTCCGAGATTGGCCTAAATGCTTTCTCCGAAAATTATTTCGAACAGTTAGTCCACGAACCCACACGAATTGTAAATGGTTGCGAAAACACACTTGACCTCTTGGCCACAAACAATCCAGAGCTGATAGAGAGCATCATGACTGATACAGGGATTAGTGATCACAAGGTCATTGTAGCTAGGCTCAATACCATTTCTTCCAAATCCATCAGAAACAAACGCAAAATAATTTTATTTAAAAAAGCGGATAAAATGCCACTAGAAGCCTTCCTAAAAGACAATTTCCATTCCTTCCGAACTGACTATGCGAATGTAGACGAGATGTGGCTCAAATTCAAAGATATAGTAGCAACAGCAATTGAGATATTCATACCTCATAAGTTGGTAAGAGATGGAACGGATCCCCCGTGGTACACAAAAAAGGTCCGAAAGCTGTTGCAGAAGCAACGGAAAAAGCATGCGAAGTTCAGAAGAACGCGAAATCCTGAAGATGGGCTAAAATTTACAGACGCGCGAAATTTGGCACGTGCTTCGATGCGAGATGCCTTTAATAGGTTCCACAACGAAACATTGTCTCGAAATTTGGTAGAAAATCCGAAGAAATTCTGGTCGTATGTAAAGTACACAAGCGGCAAGACGCAGTCAATACCTTCGCTGCGCAGTGCCGATGGTACTGTTATCGACGACTGTGCCGCTAAAGGGGAGTTATTGAACGCAGTTTTCCGACATTCTTTCACCAGGGAAGACGAATGGAATATTCCAGAATTTGAAACACGAACATCTGCTAGCATGAGTTTCTTAGAAGTAGATACCTTAGGGGTTGCGAAGCAACTCAAATCGCTTGATACGGGCAAGTCTTCAGGTCCAGATTGTATACCGATTAGGTTCCTTTCAGATTACGCTGATACTATAGCTCCCTACTTAGCACTCATATACAACCGCTCGCTCACCGATAGATCTGTACATACAGATTGGTAAGTTGCGCAGCTCGCACCAGTGTTCAAGAAGGGTAGTAGGAGTAATCCACTTAACTACAGACCTATATCATTGACGTCGGTTTGCAGTAGGGTTTTGGAGCATATACTGTATTCAAACATTATGAATCACCTCGAAGGAAATGATCTATTGACACGTAATCAGCATGGCTTCAGAAAACATCGCTCTTGTGCAACGCAGCTAGCTCTTTATTCGCACAAGTAATGGCCGCTATCGACAGGGGATCTCAAGTTGATTCCGTATTTCTAGATTTCTGGAAAGCTTTTGACACCGTTCCTCACAAGCGACTTCTAATCAAGCTGCGGAGCTATGGGGTATCGTCTCAGTTGTGCGACTGGATTCGTGATTTCCTGTCAGGAAGGTCGCAGTTCGTAGTAATAGACGGCAAATCATCGAGTAAAACTGAAGTGATATCAGGTGTTCCCCAGGGAAGCGTCCTGGGACCTCTACTGTTCCTGATCTATATAAATGACCTGGGTGACAATCTGAGCAGCTCTCTTAGACTGTTCGCAGATGATGCTGTAATTTACCGTCTAGTAAGGTCATCCGAAGACCAGTATCAGCTGCAAAGCGATTTAGAAAGATTGCTGTATGGTGTGTCAGGTGGCAGTTGACGCTAAATAACGAAAAGTGTGAGATGATCCACATGAGTTCCAAAAGAAATCCGTTGGAATTCGATTACTCAATAAATAGTACTATTCTCAAGGCTGTCAATTCAACTAAGTACCTGGGTGTTAAAATTACGAACAACTTCAGTTGGAAGGACCACATAGATAATATTGTCGGGAAGGCGAGTCAAAGGTTGCGTTTCATTGGCAGGACACTTAGAAGATGCAACAAGTCCACTAAAGAGGCAGCTTACACTACACTCGTTCGTCCTCTGTTAGAATATTGCTGTTGCTGCACGGTGTGGGATCCTTACCAAGTGGGATTGACAGAGGACATCGAAAGGGTGCAAAAAATGGCAGCTCGTTTTGTATTATCGCGTTATAGGGGAGAGAGTGTGGCAGATATGATACACGAGTTGGGATGGAAGTCATTACAGCATAGACGTTTTTCGTCGCGGCGAGAGCTTTTTACGAAATTTCAGTCACCAACTTTCTCTTCCGAATGCGAAAATATTTTGTTGAGCCCAACCTACATAGGTAGGAATGATGATCAAAATAAAATAAGAGAAATCAGAGCTCGAACAGAAAGGTTTATGTGTTCGTTTTTCCCACTCGCTGTTCGGGAGTGGAATAGTAGAGAGATAGTATCATTGTGGTTCGATGAACCCTCTGCCAAGCACTTAAATGTGAATTGCAGAGTAGTCATGTAGATGTAGATGTAGATGTATTGTAATTACGAAACTTTTTTTCAAATCTGTATTGGTCACTGCCCAAAACAAGTTGTAAAATTTTTGTGGGGAGCATGGGGCTATGTAAGTAGGCTGTTTAGGTTTTTTTATTGGTAACGCCACGTAGCGCTCTGTATGAAAATCACTGGCTGTGCTGTGTGCAGTCTGTGGCGGGTTTGCATTGTTGTCTGCCATTGTAGTGTTGGGCAGCGGCAGCTGGATGTGAACAGTGCGTAGCGTTGCGCAGTTGGAAGTGAGCCGCCAGCAGTGGTGGATGTGGGGAGAGAGATGGCGGAGTTTTGAAATTTGTAAGAATGGATGTCATGAACTGCTATATATATTATGACTATGAAGGTAAATACATTGTTTGTTCTGTATTAAAATCTTTCATTTGCTAACTATACCTATCAGTAGTTAGTGCCTTCCGTAGTTTGAATCTTTTATTTAGCTGGAGGTAGTGGTGCTCGGTGTATTGCAGTAGTTCGAGTAACCAAGATTTTTGGTGAGGTAAGTGATTTGTGAAAGGTATAGGTTAATGTTAGTCAGGGCCATTCTTTTGTAGGGATTATTAAAGTCAGATTGCGTTGCGCTAAAAATATTGTGTGTCAGTTTAAGCACAGTCCTTGTACAATTTTTCTAAGGGGACGTTTCAAACGGCGCTCAGGTTGGTCAGTGTTCGTTGACTTCAGGAAGGCATCTGACACCGTCCCGCAATGCAATGTACTGAAAAAAAAAAACCATCGGGTTTGTGACTGGACTTAGGACTTCTTTGTATACAGAATTCCACACATCGCTCTTAACGGAACAAAATCGACAGACGTAAAAGTAATTTCCAGAGTACCCCAAGGAATTATGATAAGACCGTTACTGTTTGCAGTGCATACAAATTATCTAGTACAAAGCGTCGGAAAATCCATAGCACTGTTGGCAACTGATACGGTTGTCTATAAGAAATCAGCAACGCCAGAAGACAGTACGGATTTGTAGAACGATCAGATGGATGGTGCACGCTCTGGCAGTTGATACTGAAGGTAAAGATATGTAACATATTGCGTATGCATAGGAAAACAAATCCACTACTGTACAACAGCGCTATCGATGACAAATTGCTGGAAACAGTATCTACCGCGGTATATATAGGGGTAACCAATCTTCAACTCCGTAGTGCGTAATGGTCGCATATAGCAAATAGTAGGAAAAGGGGATGCCAGACAAATTCAGAGAAGAAATCTTAAAGAAATGGAATTCATCCACGAATGAAATGGCTAAAGAAACATTTGTTGGACTGATTCTTGATAACTGCCGACCAGTCTGGGATCCTTACTGGGTAGGACTGACAGAAGAGAGAGCAGATCCGTCAAAGAGCGGCGCGTTTCGCCAGGGATCGTTTAGTCGGCGAGAGTGCGTAACGGAGATGCTCGACAAACGCCAGTCGCAATCTCTACAAGAAAGGAGCTGAGCATCACGGATGTGTTTTTCTCTTGAAATTTCGAGAGTGTACGTTTCGGAGGAATCGTGCGGATAGATGTTGCTACCTCCCACACACGTATCGCGAAATGATCACGACGAGAAAATTCGCGAAACCAGAGCTAGTACAAATGTCTGGAGACAAACATTCATAAGGTGTCAGGCAAATCCAACACCTTCCTTGAAAACCCTGATATGATAAGCAAATCCAGCAGTATGTCACATAGCTCCGAATAAATCGTGACATTAAATCAACCAAAGTAATACGAGTAACGAGTGAGCATATGGAATACCACAGACTAACACAAAAATGCCTAAATGCATGTCATACCTTCCCACCGTGAGACAGATGCAGTTCCGAGGGGAGCAGCGAGAACAGAAGCCGAGAGCAGAACCGTGTTAAGCTAGAAAGCCCTACGATAAGGGACGGACTGGACACCCACGGCGCCAGTTAACCACTAGGACAACGCCAGCTGCAAGTTTTAGCGTGAGACTTTTTCGCGTCTTTGTTACGTCAAGGACCACCCCCCAGCCCATGTTAAAAGCTAGAGCCCTCCAGAAAAACAGTATAGATCTTACGATAACACAAAAAGGGCCACACCACCCGCAAGTTTTAGCGTGAGACTTTTTCGCGTCTCTGTTACGTTGCAAACTTTAAAAACATTGCCCCACCATGGAAAGTATAACGTTTCTCATTGTATAGACAGAATTTTTGTAGGCGGAGCTTAAGGTTAACATTGAGACCCTGATTGATCAGATCAAAACACAGCCAGATAGTTTTTTTTAAACCAACTTCGGTAAATGGTAGTAAGGAGAAGTTAGGAGAAGAGTTGCTTGCGAGACGGCGAGGTGAGCGGAGCTGTGCTGCCCGCCGCCCCCTGACGAACACCGACAAGCTAATGAATGCACGCGATGCCGCATTTTTGAGTGCATAAAGCTTCACTCAGAACTGCAGAAGTCTCATCTGTTACACTCCCTTTTTGCGTAATACTAGTGTCGATCGTCAATTAAAGCTCATGGTGTTCACATGTGCCACTGGAAGTAAAAATCTGAAACGCGGTGATTTCTCTGTCATATAATTATTGAGAAGCCACATCAGCCACTGTAATTTACAAGTTAGATAAGTAATTAAAGATAATTGAGGGTCACTGTAGACCATTTTGATAGTTTTTTCTCTTGTGAAACTTAAATTAAACCTAGATTATAGATGTGATATGGCATAGGTCATCCTTCGATCCATTGTAGAACTTGGAAACCCATTCATGGAATATTCGTTCACATTTTTGTTGAACGCAGTTTGTTTTTACCATCCTGTATTAAAACACTTCCATTTATCAATAGTGCAATTTATAAACAATGTTTTGTGAGTAGAATAACATTTCCAATGGTAAACTTAACTGCTTTTTCGACGTTATTTCACCAGCTAACTACAAATAGGAAAGTCTTGAACCCCTTGCACTAAATTTAGTTAGTATTAAGATTCTTTTACAGGGAGTGCAGTGGAGCTGATGCTGAAAGCATTAAGTATTTCGTTATATCATCGCTAGTCTCACTGAACTCTTCTGAATTCTACATGTCATGTGTGGTCTGGCGTCTCCTTACCAGCAACAGGTCCCAGGTTCAAACTAATCAATTCCCTAAAAAACACGCTCAGAGCGTCATTGCGAGAAAATGGTAGGGAGACACGATATACACTCCTGGCAATGGAAAAAAGAACACATTGACACCGGTGTGTCAGACCCACCATACTTGCTCCGGACACTGCGAGAGGGCTGTACAAGCAATGATCACACGCACGGCACAGCGGACACACCAGGAACCGCGGTGTTGGCCGTCGAATGGCGCTAGCTGCGCAGCATTTGTGCACCGCCGCCGTCAGTGTCAGACAGTTTGCCGTGGCATACGGAGCTCCATCGCAGTCTTTAACACTGGTAGCATGCCGCGACAGCGTGGACGTGAACCGTATGTGCAGTTGACAGACTTTGAGCGAGGGCATATAGTGGGCATGCGGGAGGCCGGGTGGACGTACCGCCGAATTGCTCAACACGTGGGGCGTGAGGTCTCCACAGTACATCGATGTTGTCGCCAGTGGTCGGCGGAAGGTGCACGTGCCCGTCGACCTGGGACCGGACCGCAGCGATGCACGGATGCACGCCAAGACCGTAGGATCCTACGCAGTGCCGTAGGGGACCGCACCGCCACTTCCCAGCAAATTAGGGACACTGTTGCTCCTGGGGTATCGGCGAGGACCATTCGCAACCGTCTCCATGAAGCTGGGCTACGGTCCCGCACACCGTTAGGCCGTCTTCCGCTCACGCCCCAACATCGTGCAGCCCGCCTCCAGTGGTGTCGCGACAGGCGTGAATGGAGGGACGAATGGAGACGTGTCGTCTTCAGCGATGAGAGTCGCTTCTGCCTTGGTGCCAATGAAGGTCGTATGCGTGTTTGGCGCCGTGCAGGTGAGCGCCACAATCAGGATTGCATACGACCTAGGCACATAGGGCCAACACCCGGCATCATGGTGTGGGGAGCGATCTCCTACACTGGCTGTACACCTTTGGTGATCGTCGAGGGGACACTGAATAGTGCATGGTACATCCAAACCGTCATCGAACCCATCGTTCTACCATTCCTAGACCAGCAAGGGAACTTGCTGTTCCAACAGGACAATGCACGTCCGCATGTATCCCGTGCCACCCAACGTGCTCTAGAAGGTGTAAGTCAACTACCCTGGCCAGCAAGATCTCCGGATCTGTCCCCCATTGAGCATGTTTGGGACTGGATGAAGCGTTGTCTCACGCGGTCTGTACGTCCAGCACGAACGCTGGTCCAACTGAGGCGCCAGGTGGAAATGGCATGGCAAGCCGTTCCACAGGACTACATCCAGCATCTCTACGATCGTCTCCATGGGAGAATAGCAGCCTGCATTGCTGCGAAAGGTGGATATACACTGTACTAGTGCCGACATTGTGCATGCTCTGTTGCCTGTGTCTATGTGCCTGTGGTTCTGTCAGTGTGATCATGTGATGTATCTGACCCCAAGAATGGGTCAATAAAGTTTCCCCTTCCTGGGACAATGAATTCACGGTGTTCTTATTTGAATTTCCAGGAGTGTAGAACAAACAGACACCACCATGAATGTTAGACATTCTCTCCACGTTCCTTTCACGAATAGAAGAAAAAAAAATTTTCAGATGTGTGTGAAATCTTATGGAACTTAACTGCTAAAGTCATCAGTCCCTAAGCTTACACACTACTTAACGTAAACTATCCTAAGGATAAACACGCACACCCATGCCCGATTGACGACTCGAACCTCCGCCGGGACCAGCCGCACATTTCATGACTGCAGCGCCATAGACCGCTCTGCTAATCCCGCGCGATACGAATAGAAGAGGGATGGGTGATCAGAACGTGACACACTATCAGGTGCTGATGTACCTGTTAGTGTGGAGACGGTGAGAGGAACAGCAGCTGAGGTGAGATAGAATGGCTCTATCGAGTTATGAAAATTGTGTGGGAAAAGATGAGAACCTATGAAAGCTGGGAGACGGTAATGACTGTCCCGATCTTCGAAAAGGAGGATGGTGAAGAGTGGAAACCCTATTGAGGAATGATATTTATGAGCAGTGTGCAAAGATCCTTGAGGAATTATTGGAAACATAATTTGGGACAAAAATAGAGGGAACGATGAGGCAAGAACAATATGAGTTCAGAGTAGCAAGATTCAAAGGAGATCTAATTTCCGATCCAGGAACACCACTATCACCAAGGAGTACATCTATTGATGGCCTTCCTCCACACTGAAAAAGCATATGGTAGTGTATGTGGAAACAAGAAGTGCCTGGAGAACAGAGGAGTAGAAATACAGACTATATGGTGGATAAGAAGAATTTACAACAGCTGTATGAAAGTAGGAGGAGGAGGATCGTACTGTGTGGAACAGAAGAACTTCTAGAGGCAGGGGAGTGAACTTTCACCGTTGCTCTTCACTGTGGTCACAGGTGATTGACCAGAGTGGCACAAGTAACTGGTGAAGGAGAGATGAAACCGATGGGGTCTACAGACGATTTGGTGATTTGGGGAAACAAGGAGGACGACGTACAGGAGCAACAAACAGTACAGGGGTATGGGATGGAGCTTAGCTCAAGCACGTGTGAAACGATGATGACAACCCGATGAGAAGAGTGTCACAACCCATTGGGAACAATCGAGGTATGTGGAGAGGTTCAAGTACCTGGAAAAGTTAGTACAGGGGAATGGAAGTAAATGAGCTGGGCAGACATGAGAACCACTCCAGAAGAATATTATAAGCCCAAAACGGAGCAAGGATGTCCCTCAAACCAGCGGAAGTGTTGTACATCGGTCGTACTAAGTTAGAGTCCTGACTTACGTCTTCGAGACCAGGTAATGGAAGGAAGAGAAACAAGCCAAATCAAAACTGGTGACACGAAATTATTGAAATGAAATGTACATAGGACACTATTGGCCAGGAGATCCCACTTGGATGTTCGGCCAACTGGAGCAAATCTTTATTATTTGGCGTCACTTCGTCGACTTGCGAGTCGACGATGATAAAGAACACGCGCATACACAGTCCCGAGCACACAAAATCCCCTACCCAGACAGGAGCTCCTGTGAAGGTGGTCTTGTGGTTAGCGTTGCTGACTGCCCAACTGCTGACAAAATTCTGGAGAAATAGCAGTGAAGTGACAAAGATGGACAGGCAAAGAAATGAGAGAATCAGGGGATTACTGAAAGAGGAGCCATTACAGGGTAGGACATAAGAATCGAGGTGCAGATAATACGTATATGTTAAGCGAATGGAGAAGAAGGCACCCTGAAAGATGCGTGAAAGGGAAGGGGAAGAGACGAAGAGTGAAAGATTGGAAACGTGCGAAAGACAAAAGGAGACTGGATCGAGTCAAGGTGGGGAGGCAGTAGGAGGGCAGGTGGTGATGGAGAGGCCCGTTTTACCAGTAGACCCGGCCAGTGGCTGGGAACTGTAAAAGGTGGTGGTGATGAGATGATGATGATCACAGTGTTGAGGAGCAGGGAGGACCAGCAGTTGGTCAGTGACAGAAGGCTAACCACTCTATTGTGTTCTTTCCCACCTGTTGCAGATGCACAGACGGTCATCGTCTGCAGGTTGGGTACATCCGCGCAGACAGATCCGCTGTCGGCCGCTGCCTGGCAGCAGTTCTGTGCAGCGCGTTACCCCGTGGATTCCGTTACGTCGGCCGACCTGTAGGGCGCTCGCCGGCAGGATGGGTGGGGGTGGGAGGATGGAGTGTGGCGGAGGGTGTGTGCCCCGTCAGCGGCTGTCGAGGGCCTCTCCTGCCCTGCAGGCCGGTGACGTCACAGGCGGGCGGCCAGCGGAGAGGTCGAACTGCGGGCGGCGTCGCCACAGGCCGGTCACCGCGGGTTCATCTGCCTGCCGTAATTATATGGTGCGTTTTCGTACCGTCATCTTCATTTTAGGTGCCACAGCAATGAAGTCATTAAACGTACGTCGCACTTTTCCATCTTCACATTTATTCAGTTGTATGAAAAAGCACACTGCATTACCACTGCCAAGCGGGAACACAACGGTGTGAACATAAAGTAACGCGAAAGCCGGTACCTAGAGAAAGGTAAGGTACATATGAAAATGGAAAGTTATCCACTGTATGCGCCTCTATCCGTTTTGATTTCCAAACTGTTGTATCCTTGATGGTTTGACAGATAATTTGTATACCAAGCCGCGAAATGTTGACGGAAAATCACATCTCAGGGCGGTCTAAGATTTTCAGAGATCTGCTGTATGCACGTACAGGGTAAAAATGCGTTTGGTGCAATAATACTAAACATATGAAAATACATATTTATTACCGACGCAGAAATACATGTAGAGCTCAATGCTCCTACGACATATGCTCAGACTGGTTTCTGTGCTGCTGTAAACAAACATGGATCTTTCAAACTTTACAAATTTGCGACACATCTTTAGCGACTGTGGGTTTTCAAATTCTGACTGGATCATTCTTTCAGGTACTCAACATTACGAGTACGAATTGTTCGGAATAAACCTGACTGTTTAATTTCCGCCGACTGAAAAATCCGTGGGTGTGATATTTGCAGATCGTGGAGGCCATTGAATAGTAGTCCGTCTGCCGATCCATTCATCACAGTTTTCGAGTAAGACGTCATTCACGACAGCTCTATAATGCAGGGGTTGTGTGTGTGTGTGTGGGGGGGGGGGGGGGGGGTCCGCCAACTTGTTGCCAATTCTAATTTTCCTTAACCGGCTGCAGAAGTTCACAAAGTGGACTATTTTCCAGTTGCAACAACATAGTTTACAGAAAAAGAAATGGAGGGCCCGTTAGCCCATCGTCTACTAAGGTCATCCGAAGACCAGTATCAGTTGCAAAGCGATTTAGAAAAGATTGCTGTATGGTGTGGCAGGTGGCAGTTGACGCTAAATAACGAAAAGTGTGAGGTGATCCATACGAGTTCTAAAAGAAATCTGTTGGAATTTGATTACTCGATATGTAAGTAGGCTGTTTAGGTTTTCTTATTGGTAACGCCGCCGCTACGTAGCGCTCTGTATGAAAATCACTGGCTGTGCCGTGTGCAGTCTGTGGCTGGTTGGCATTGTTGTAATACTCGCCATTGTAGTGTTGGGCAGCGGCAGCTGGATGCTAACAGCGCGTAGCGTTGCGCAGTTGGAGGTGAACCACTAGCGGTGGTGGACTTGGGGAGAGAGATGGCGGAGTTTTGAAATTTGTGAGAATTGGTGTCATGAACTGATATATATATATTATGACTATAAAGGTAAATGCATTGTTTGTTCTCTATTAAAATCTTTCATTTGCTAACTGTGCCTATCAGTAGTTAGTGACTTCCGTAGTTTGAATCTTTTATTTAGCTGGCAGTAGTGGCTCTCGCTGTATTGCAGTAGTTCGAGTAACCAAGACTTTTGTGAGGTAAGTGATTTGTGAAACGTATATGTTAATGTTAGTCAGGGCCATTCTTTTGTAGGGATTTTTCAAAGTCAGATTCCGTTGCGCTAAAAATATTGTGTGTCAGTTTAAACACAGTCACGTGTAATTGTTCAAAGGGACGTTTCATATGTCGACCCTTAGCCAAGGATACCTCACTGGAATCTTCTGATTTTTTCTTGTAGTTTGTGTAGTTAGTGTAGCCTTTGTTTATTGCTAGCGCGTAATCATAGAGAGAATTTCCTTTGTAGTTGCAGTCTTTCATTGTTGTACAGTAAAACAGTTGTGGCATGCATGTAGATTTGCACCATATTTTTCGCAGCTTCGCTTGCAATTAACTAGATATTATTTTCAGTGCTATGTTAATGTGTTCTCTTATTTTTGCTCTTCAAATTGTGCTTTTATGTGTTATCGTGTGAAATATTGTGACAATAATGGCGTGTGAAAAACGTAACACTAGGCTCCAAAGTAAACTGAGAAATAATAGTGACGACGAGCCTCGCTTATCAGCACCACTGTGTAGTGAATTAACAGACATTCGAAGTAGTAATTTGGTAATTGTGCATAGGGAAATGGAGCGGGCGGCAAATAATGGTGTGGACAATGAAACAAGTAGTGAACAGGGAACAATTATCGATCGATCAGTCGGCAACAGCTCGTCTCAAGAATCCGAAATGACAGAACACAATATTGCAAATACTGTAGACTAAGGTTATGGGTCCTCACCGTTTTCTCAAATGAGTCAAGACACATTTTCTGCCTGTCAAAATGTAAATGTTGCCGGTGAAAATGCACTGCCAAAAAGCGTAGAAAAACATATTCCAGACACTAATACATTATTATTGCAATTAATGCAACAAATGGAACAAAATCAGAAACAAATGGGGCAACATCTTCAAAAGTTAGACACAATGGAACAAAATCAGAGACAAACACAGCAAAAGCTTCAAAAGTTAGACACAATGGAACAAAATCAGAGAGAAACACAGCAAAAGCTTCAAAAGTTAGACACAATGGAACAAAATCTTCAAAAGTTAGACACAATGGAACAAAATCTTCGGAACTTAGACACCACACTTGAACAAACACGTGAAGATTTAACTACTGAGTTACATAACATTGAATCGAAGTGTCAAAAAATCTGTAATGACGTAAAAACACAAATTTGTGAGTATTTTCAACCTATTTTTTCGCGGCATGAAAACGCATTACAGAATCACGAAGCAGCCATAAAAGAACTGCAAACAATTGTTCATGAAAATCATGAGACCTTGCAAGCTAAAATTGACTCAGTTGCATCTACCGATTCGGTTACGCAACTTGCAAAAACTCAAGAAAACTTAAAGGACACAGTAGATACTCTGAAATTTGGTTCAGAAAGACACATGGAGGACATTAGTTCATTATCAGAGAAAGTAGTTGAACTTTCGGATCCGCTAAATAATTTATCTACGAAGGTAGATGATAATCTGAATGACACAAACCGGTAGTCTTTAATGACACAGAAGAGTTCGAACTAATTAGGAAATTCAAACAAAATCAAAATCAAATTAATACGCAACACCAAAGAGAAATCCGGGAAGTACAAGATCAGCTGACACACGTAATACAAGAATTACGTATTTCAGAGGACTCTCGCACACCTATACGGGAAGAGGGACATAAAAATACGGAACTGACACAAAATAATAACACAGGGCACTTTGGAGATTATGAAAGAAATTGGCAAAGTACACCGAATTTTGAGATGGAACCTCCGAAACGACGTAACAATGACCGACATGCGACCCGCCGACACGATGATTTTGACTATAAGCTGTTCATTACTACACGTAAATTCAAAACATTTAAGAATTCCGGCAACGACATTCATCCACAAGCGTCGCTTCATCAATTCTCTCATTGTTCCTCCCCCCCCCCCCCCCCAACTGGTCATTAGAGCACAGATTAGAATTTATGTGTGGCTACTTGGAGAATGAACCAGCTGTGAGAATGCGATCGGACATTCACGATTGTCACAGTGAAGGAGAATTTTACCATGCCTTCCTCTCAGCATATTGGTCTCAAGCCACACAAGACCGAGTAAAACATGGCATCATAATGATAAAAAATTTCGAACAATTTGAATTTTCAAGTCTTGTGAAATATTTTGAAGACATGTTACATAAGAATCAGTATCTTTCAAACCCATACAGCCCGTCAGAACTCATCCGCATTTGCTTAATCAAATTGCCCGAACATTTACGGAATATTATTTTGGCAGGCCATTGCAAAGACGACATTGAAACTTTTCAGGGGCTCTTACAAGAATTAGAAACTGACACTGACAATTGCGGAACGCGAAAACAGGAGCACAACAATTACAGGTCACACCTGTCACAATTCCGCGATGAAAGAAATAATAACTGGACACGACAAGGCTATTCTTACAACGCAAATCGTGAACCAAACAGGCACCACCCATATGACAACCACTTGCAGAGTAATAGTAAAAAAAAAAATAGTAAAAAATATCGCATTTCCGTAGTAATGATTATAACAGAGACAATCGTAGAAACAGACAATATGGGAGCCAAAACAATTACTATCAAGGGAGACAGAATAACTTCAGACGCAACGGTCCAGCGCGCAGTTACGATTCAGGGAGAAATTCACCACCACGTGACCGACAAGAAAGAAACTATGGAATCTACCGACATGATGACAGACGATATGATCGTAACGGCAGACCTGAATTGCATCAGAACTGGCGGGATTCAGACAGAGCGGGGCCCTCTCGGCAAGGTGAATTTGTAGAAGTTAGGTCTCCTAATCCCAATAACGACACGAGCCAACAAAGAAACAGACAATGACTCGCACCGCAGGCAGCCGCGTGCGCCGGCTGGCTCAGAGAAAAATAACATAAGCTAACCTTGAGCAAAATTCCAGTGTTCCTTACCGACGTAACCACATGATAATTGCGTTGAAGTTGAAACTCTGCGTACTAGGAAGAGTAAAGGTTTACACCACATTTCACACGTAAAACCGTTTATTGAAAGATAATCTGCTTTTTAACTTTGTCTTTGCCATAAAACATTCCACTTCACATTTCTAGTATGCTTTGTCACACTGAGAAACTGTTAACACGTAACAATGTTTGAAGTGTACTATCCAGTCTAGAACCTACGGAACATATTTAGACAATATTTACGAGTGCATTGTTATAGTGAACAGACATCACAGTGTTATTGCGTGTGTACATTCTTGCTTGTTAGTTGCACGATTATGTAACGACTATAAGGCTGACATGCTTAGAACATTTCCCAGTACTGCTAACGAGATTTTAATGCAACATTTTGGTTTACTTGAAAATAAATTCTGGATTTAAAGTACTTTCTGTGAGATACCAGGTGACTCAGTGGTCAGTTTATGTGACAGCTACACGATTTTATCACGACGCTACTAATGAGTGACAATTTACAACGTTGCTTTTGCACTGTATCTGTTTTATATCTGCACAGTTTTTCTGTATTATTCTGGAAAGTAAAACATGTTTTAGTAGTAACTTTGTGGTATAGCTACAATGAGACAGCCTTTTCTGTAGCACAACAATACGTTACAGTACAGTACTTACTTCATCACGCCAATAAGCGTAGTAACTATGATATCTATACGCAAGGCATTTCACTTTTGGTTATCATGAGGTGAGTACATTGATTTCTGCAGAACTTAGCTTTCGGAGGACGACAACTACGACACTTCCACAGAGATTATCTTACAACACGACGCACAGTTTAGCGCTACAGTACATGTAGTTGAGTGATTAATTTTGTACTGAAATCATTTATTTTTAAAGATATTTGAAGTACAATGATACAAAGGTTTTCCGTGATACATTTCATTCCATTGCTGTAATCTGTAACACCTGAGGATATAATTACATTAATCCTCAGGGGGGTACACGCCTACTTTGTGTACCATGTGTGTGGCAAGCACAAGGAGCCCTAGCTAATATGGTATTTGCTTATACAACTTTACACATCGGTACCGTGTTTCTCTAGCACATTAATTACACAGCTATCTGATCATTTAACTGTGAGAGACAAACATTCATTTTACTACATCAGTGACACATGTTTACGTAATTACACTGTTGGATAACTTCACACTTACGAAATTGTATTTTGTCTGTACTTTGTGAACTGTTCACATTTTTTCGGAACCATTGTGATACTATGAGAGCTTTGAATGACATATTTGGTATGGGATCATGATTTTTAAAGTACGTTTGAGGTAGATGACACTTTTGACATGAGCAGAGAATTTTTTTAGGTTTTGAAATTATTGGAGGAAGGTACGACGATTTTGAGAATTTGACTGAGATGTTATGATGTTATTATTACGATGACGATGTGTATTATGCTGTTGTGGCATGTTTATGATCAATAAGCTGATGCTATATGAGGAATTTGGGAATTTGATTATGCTACATATCTGTTATGATGAAATATTGAAGAAGTGTCGACGAATATGTATATGTATAATAAGGTAAGGAATAATGAGTAGTGGTTAGGGACTCTGGTTTGTGAAAAAGGATGTTGGAAACCGAGAATCGTACTTTAAGAGTTATGAAATGAGTGTATATGCGTGAATGTATCACTATGCTGGCGAAAATTATTTGGACACTATTCTACACTCCTGGAAATTGAAATAAGAACACCGTGAATTCATTGTCCCAGGAAGGGGAAACTTTATTGACACATTCCTGGGGTCAGATACATCACATGATCACACTGACAGAACCACAGGCACATAGACACAGGCAACAGAGCATGCACAATGTCGGCACTAGTACAGTGTATATCCACCTTTCGCAGCAATGCAGGCTGCTATTCTCCCATGGAGACGATCGTAGAGATGCTGGATGTAGTCCTGTGGAACGGCTTGCCATGCCATTTCCACCTGGCGCCTCAGTTGGACCAGCGTTCGTGCTGGACGTGCACACCACGTGAGACGACGCTTCATCCAGTCCCAAACATGCTCAATGGGGGACAGATCCGGAGATCTTGCTCGCCAGGGTAGTTGACTTACACCTTCTAGAGCACGTTGGGCGGCACGGGATACATGCGGACGTACATTGTCCTGTTGGAACAGCAAGTTCCCTTGCCGGTCTACGAATGGTAGAACGATGGGTTCGATGACGGTTTGGATGTACCGTGCACTATTCAGTGTCCCCTCGACGATCACCAGAGGTGTACGGCCAGTGCAGGAGATCGCTCCCCACACCATGATGCCGGGTGTTGGCCCTGTGTGCCTCGGTCGTATGCAGTCCTGACTGTGGCGCTCACCTGCACGGCACCAAACACGCATACGACCATCATTGGCACCAAGGCACAAGCGACTCTCATCGCTGAAGACGACACGTCTCCATTCGTTCCTCCATTCACGCCTGTCGCGACACCACTGGAGGTGGGCTGCACGATGTTGGGGCGTTAGCGGAAGACGGCCTAACGGTGTGCGGGACCGTAGCCCAGCTTCATGGAGACGGTTGCGAATGGTCCTCGCCGATACCCCAGGAGCAACAGTGTCCCTAATTTGCTGGGAAGTGGCGGTGCGGTCCCCTACGGCACTGCGTAGGATCCTACGGTCTTGGCGTACATCCGTGCGTCGCTGCGGTCCGGTCCCAGGTCGACGGGCACGTGTACCTTCCGCCGACCACTGGCGACAACATCGATGTACTGTGGAGACCTCACGCCCCACGTGTTGAGCAATTCGGTGGTACGTCCACCCGGCCTCCCACATGCCCACTATACGCCCTCGCTCAAAGTCCGTCAACTGCACATACGGTTCACGTCCACGCTGTCGCGGCATGCTACCAGTGTTAAAGACTGCGATGGAGCTCCGTATGCCACGGCAAACTGGCTGACACTGACGGCGGCGGTGCACAAATGCTGTGCAGCTAGCGCCATTCGACGGCCAACACCGCGGTTCCTGGTGTGTCCGCTGTGCCGTGCGTGTGATCATTGCTTGTACAGCCCTCTCGCAGTGTCCGGAGCAAGTATGGTGGGTCTGACACACCGGTGTCAATGTGTTCTTTTTTCCATTTCCAGGAGTGTATTTAAAGGATTTTGTTTCTACATATTTGTAACGCAAATTCTTGACCTGTGAATTTTTTTATATGAGACTGTCACTGTAGTGGAAACTGGTGTCGTAAATATTTCGCAGACAGTTAAGTGACCACCTGCACGTAATGCGTCGTGGGCACCCAGCTGCGCGACAACCACCTGACAAAAGAAAGCCATTAGTGTGTGCCTTTCAGAGGCACAGGTAAAAAAAAAAAGGCCATTATCCTCTCCATTGACATTCCTTTGTAGAAAGCACCGCAAGTACGACACGCTCCTTACTGAGAAAGATACTTACATCTGACACCTGATTATAACAAACGTCTTTCTACGAGAGTTGAGAGAATTCTACTAACTTATGAAATGTCACATGACTATTGAATGATATTTTTATGCTTTGTCCATAGTTGCTTATTTCATTTGATATCTGTTTTCCAGCTGTGTTGCAGCTTTGGTTTTATAAAATTAAATGCATTTGCTAATGTGAACACTTTCTGTCGACAGATCTATTAAATAATTATTTTATGATCCACATTCTGCGAAAAAGGAGCTCTTGGAATGGAAAGAGCAATAAGAAGCGACTAATAACAGTAACTGTATATATAATTTTATTTTTTCATGTACTTGGTAATTTATTTCATTGAATAAGTAGTGCTGCACCATTTTAATTATATAGACATTAAGATGTGAATACACATTTCCCTTATCTGCATTGTTGTCTTTAGCGTAATATTTTTTCTGCTTGAGCTTTGTCATGTTTAGTTATAAGCTGTTGCATTTGCTGCTGCTGTTTACCAGGCACAATGTTACTGAATTTGAATTTGTATTACTCTGTTAAGCCAGTTTTACTACGGATTTATTTTTTCTTGTTTGCTGCACATTGCCTTATATTAGTTGTAATATTGCTGCCTTTTTTGCCAATTTCCGTTTTTTTATCATTGCTGTTTGTGTTAATTGTTTTGTGCTGCTGCATTGCCTCGACCCTTAGTTTAGCATCTAAGCTCAGTAGATTTTAAGTTAGCTTAAGAGGGGGTAGACTATATAAGAAAATAACTATGATGAATTGGAAGAAATGCATTGAGAAGCTATAAGAAAATGGTTTGGCCAAAAAAGTAGTGTATAGTGGAGAAAAACTATTTTTGAAAGAGGATGTGAGCGTAATACAGAAAGCAGGCTTCGATATGACTTTTTGAAATAATGAAGAATGAAGGGAGATCTCCGAGAAGTAAAGAAAGTTTTGTTTGCAAAATACTGCAGTAAAACAAACCCTATCCTTTCCTTGTGTTATCCCACTATGTGTTTGTGAACCCTTGTGTATTTATGTTCGTACTGTCTTTATATGTTTATCTGATAAGACTTATGTTGCAGAATTTTTCTAATACTCAGCTACATGAACTATGATGAGCAATACTGTTATCCTCAAATATAATTAGCATTAATAACATGTTATTTACTTTGTAAAGATGTTTACACATTATTTATTCTGTTTTGTTCTAATGCTCATGTGTGAAGTTGATGTTTCAAAAGTTATTCTGATCTTTTATTTATGTACTTATGTCGTAATTTTTGTAACACTGATGTATTTGCTATTTCGATTCTTTTGTAAAGCCTGTACTACTGCAAATGTGATCTGTATTGTTAGTTCTTTAAAGATGTATTTTGTACCTTTGTTATTGTATTCTTATGTTATAAAATTGTAATTGACACCAGTTCATCAAATTAAGTAACTTGTAAGTTACACTTCACTGCACACGTTTCTGTTGGTCATAGTATATGGACAATATGTGAGAAGTAGGGACTGATAGTGTTTGCACATGTGTTAATAATTCAGTAAGGGACTGGATAACAGCATTGCTGGTTTAAGGACATTTCAAAAACAATTTTTGTGAGTGCACAAGTGGTGGTTATGGACTTGCTATATTATCCACAAGACTCTTCAATGGTGATTGTGCGCCTGCACAGTCGCAGCAGATGGCTCCTGGCCATCTCTACAAGGACTACAGTGGGTCTACACCTTTGATGACCCACCAATACCATTATTTCTACAAGGACTGCAATGGGTCTGCACCTCTGGTGGCCCATCAATACCGTAATCTCTACGAGGACTACAGTGGGTCTGCTCTGTGATGACCTACCTACCGATAGTCTTCAATGTCGACTGACTCTGCTGTGGCCCAATACCTGCCTGCATGTCAAGAGTCAGCACTGTCTTTCGTTGGAAGGACAACACTACTTCTTCAAGACTGCTTAGAAATCCACTACTTCCAAGTGCAATTTCTTTTATTGCTCAGACTCTGAGAAAAACACTGCAATTTTACTGTGATGAACGATCAGGACTGTCTTTATGGACTGTGAGAAAATTTTAGCTTTTGACCAACATTGTATCAATAAGTTGTGCATTTGATATCTTTATTATTGTAATTATGAAAAAATTTTTCAAATCTGTATTGGCCACTGCCCAAAACAATTTGTAAATTTTTTTGTGGGGAGCATGGAGGCTATGTAAGTAGGCTGTTTAGGTTTTCTTATTGGTAACGCCGCCGCTACGTAGCGCTCTGTATGAAAATCACTGGCTGTGCCGTGTGCAGTCTGTGGCTGGTTGGCATTGTTGTAATACTCGCCATTGTAGTGTTGGGCAGCGGCAGCTGGATGCTAACAGCGCGTAGCGTTGCGCAGTTGGAGGTGAACCACTAGCGGTGGTGGACTTGGGGAGAGAGATGGCGGAGTTTTGAAATTTGTGAGAATTGGTGTCATGAACTGATATATATATATTATGACTATAAAGGTAAATACATTGTTTGTTCTCTATTAAAATCTTTCATTTGCTAACTGTGCCTATCAGTAGTTAGTGACTTCCGTAGTTTGAATCTTTTATTTAGCTGGCAGTAGTGGCTCTCGCTGTATTGCAGTAGTTCGAGTAACCAAGACTTTTGTGAGGTAAGTGATTTGTGAAACGTATATGTTAATGTTAGTCAGGGCCATTCTTTTGTAGGGATTTTTCAAGTCAGATTCCGTTGCGCTAAAAATATTGTGTGTCAGTTTAAACACAGTCACGTGTAATTGTTCAAAGGGACGTTTCAGATAAATAGTACTATTCTCAAGGCTGTCAATTCAACTAAGTACCTGGTTGTTAAAATTATGAACAACTTCGGTTGGAAAGACCACATAGATAATATTGTGGGGAAGGCAAGCCAAAGGTTGCGTTTCATTGGCAGGACACTTACAAGATGCAACAAGTCCATTAAAGAGACAGCTTACACTACACTCGTTCGTCCTCTGTTAGAATATTGCTGCGCGGTGTGGGATCCTTACCTGGTGGGATTGACGGAGGACATCGAAAGGGTGCAAAAAAGGGCAGCTCGTTTTGTATTATCACGTAATAGGGGAGAGAGTGTGGCAGATATGATACGGGAGTTGGGATGGAAGTCATTAAAGCAAAGACGTTTTTCGTCGCGGCGAGATCTATTTACGAAATTTCAGTCACCAACTTTCTCTTCCGAATGCAAAAACATTTTGTTGAGCCCAACCTACACAGGTAGGAATGATCATCAAAATAAAATAAGAGAAATCAGAGCTCGAACAGAAAGGTTTAGGTGTTCTTTTTTCCCGCGCGCTGTTCGGGAGTGGAATGGTAGAGAGATAGTATGATTGTGGTGTGATGCACCCTCTGCCAAGCACTTAATTGTGAATTGCAGGGTAATCATGTAAATGTAGATGTAGAAACCCTGGCGCGCACACTCACGCCAGGAGAGTTTATCTGCCTCTCCAACGCAGCATGGGGACTTACAGAGTCACAGCAGACACAGCTGAGTCTGTTCGCTCCAGAGAATGCTTTACCGGAACTTATGAACGGCTCCTTCACGGTCTGTGTACAGCTCGCAGACTTCCGCACGTCTTCTGTCCGGATCATCTTCATATAGGCCTCGACGTAAAGCAGGCCTATATGATCTCAATGTCAGCTTTCTCTGAACCCTTAAGATCTACTCGGCGACTGCAAAAATATTCCGCGTCAACATTAACATTTTGTTCTGTAGTAATAGACTATGGCCTACCTGAATTTGTAAGTTCCGCTAGCGACCCAATGTCTTAAGAACTTAACTTCAATTTTCGAATAACTTGACAAGATGGTCGTTGGATGTTTGGAAAACTTTCCAAAAGAAACACAGTGGACACGTTCACGTCATCCTTGCAACACACATTCTGTTCTGTAGTCGTTAACTTTCTATTAACTCTTTCTCAGATTGCAAGAAACAACATAACCTGAAAGTGATGGTGTCAACTGAATTAACGGGTACTACACGCTGGTCAGCTTCACAACCGACTACCACAACGTTAGGCAAAACGAAGTCTAGAGACTGCTAGTGATAACTGACTTATGGTCCACCCTGTATATGTGAACATCCAGAGAAAAAAATATAAATAACGAAAATAAAAAAAAAGAGTTAAAGAAGAGACACGGAGTACCAAAACAGGAAACTTGCCGAGGCACGAACAACTTATCTTGGCGCAGTTTCGAGGCGGCAGTTGGTGCACCGTAGAGAGAGAGAGCAGAGCGGTAACCCGAAGGTCCTGGGGTCGAGGCTTTACGCGGGATCTGCTTTTATTCTCCATTTTTACATACACTGCAAATAAATCGTAATGATGCTCGACAAACAGTATTTATTAATGTTCTCGTAAAAGACTTGGAAAGGAAGGGCAAAGGCAAGATAGAGTAATGTCATCATTACGTCATCTGAAAAACGTACAACATCCTTATACAAAAATCTTTTAACTGATGTCACGAAGCCCTAGATGTAGGAACACAAATTTATTGTGTTAACTGACTATTGGGGACAAACAAATCTACAGTTACACGACGAGATTTGATCAAAAAATGACAGACGTGGGTTTGTTTCACACTCCTTTCGTGATTTATTCCATTTTTAATCTCGCGATGGCACGATTGCGTTGCTCTTAATTTGCTACATCAAAATAACACTGATACTTGAGGGAGGATAGGAGTAAGGTGTTTTGTTTTATTTATTCTTAAATGCAGGAGTCTCTCTCGTGTAGCGTTAATGGTTTCCTTTTCCCGCCTTGGCCACTTAGTTTGAAAGCTCGGTCGAATGGTTTGAATGCTTAGCAGAAGGCAAAGAATTCGCTTTACTTATTCTCCAAAGTATTATATTTCTCTTTGCAGGTACTTTTGCTGTCTGAAAGAGGTGTTCCTGTACCAGCTTCGCCTTCCTGCGTTTTTCGGGACGCTCTGGCGGCTTTCCTGGCCACGGGGCGGACGCCACCTCCTCCCTCTCCTAATACACCTGCCCTCTGCTGTGGACAAGGGACAGAGGCTGTCCTCGTGTTCCAGCCCTTGGTGTTGCTAGTGGACACAAAATTGGACTGAGTCGTGGTGTATCTGAAATACGAATTCAATAAACGAAAGTATCTGCGTTTTCTTGTTCCCTTGTAAATTCTTTTCGTATTTCTCTACTTTTTGCGTGTGAAATTCATTCAGTTTTGAACTGCTTTGGGCCTTGTGCTTGCTCGTGCTTAGTCCGATGTTGAGTTTTCAAACATCTGGACCCACTGGCTAGCTATGCTACGTGATGTCTTTCGCGCGTATTGTGGTCAGTCCAGTCTCCAGTGATTTTACTCGCTTTTATCGAAGTCGCGTCCTAAATGAATATTTCCGAGCAGCTTTTCCACAGAGAGGTCTTGTAAATTGGTGCGTCATCCAGAGACCACGAGTCGAATGGATAACTAGTTGGTGTAGTGAAGTTGTGTTCGACACAGAAGTAATAATTTTGATTTCCAGTCATCCGAGAATCACGTATAGAATTTGCGTTAAAGATACGTAAAGATGTGGACGGCAGGCCGCTTTCTTCTTTTAATCGCCCTATCGACGTCGTCTGCATGCTTATTTCTCCCATTTAGTTTCGAGCAGTATCGTTATCATCTTTCAGGAACGATCAAGCGCTCTGTATTGTACAGACTCTCCTGTATGTACACACTCTTTATGGAGAGAGAGAGAGAGAGACCGCTGCTGAGATGATATCCAGGTTAGATCCGAGCAGATTATACTGTGAGATGATACAGTGAATTACGATGACTACTTTTCTTGTTATTTGTACCCAAAAGTAACAGGCTTTCTGCAATAAACGTAATGTTTAGCTACAAAATTCCATTTTTAATCATTATAACACTCCCATCTCCCCCCCCCCCCCCCCCAAAACACACACACACACACACACATAGATAGTTAACGTATGAGAATTTGCAAAGCACTTGTTAAGAATTTCATAATACCTGTAAAGGAAATAATGAAAAATAAACCAGTATAATGAAAAGGGTAGTTGCTACTCGCCACACAGCGGAGACGCTGCATCGCAGAAAGGCACAACAAAAAGACTGTCGGAAAGTTATCTTTCGGTCAACAAGGCCTTTGTTAAAAAGAGGCAACACACACACACGCACCCACACACACACGCATGACCACAGTCTCTGGCAGCGGAAGCCAGTCTGGCGTGTGTGTATGTTGCCTATTTTTAACAAAGGCCTTGTTGACCGAAAGCTAACTCTCCGAAAATGTTTTTTTGTTGTGCCTTTCTGCGACTCAGCATCCCCGCCATATGGTGAGTAGCAGCTAGCCTTTTCATTACATCGTTACACTCCATTCTGTACTTCCCATCGTTAGAAAACTAAATCTTGTCGTCGTACGATCGGTGGGATATAGCGTTACCATTGCGTATTTATTCTCCGATTCGGCCGACCATTGGGCATGCGACAGACATTTACAGATGAATCACACTCCCTATTCTCGACTATGGCGATGCTGTTCTTCAAGGACTTTCGTACGCAAACTCTCGCAGGTTTGAACTGGCGATGAATGCTTGCGTCCGATTTATTTGTGACGTTCGTTATTACGATCATATCATTATCGCGGCTACGTGCTGATAAACGTAGGGGGTATCGCACTTCATGTTTACTATATCGTCTTCTCAATCATCAGACTCCCCCTTACTTATCCTCAGCCATTACATTACTATCTGAAGAGCACAGCAGAAATACTCGATCTCAACAAAGGAAGATCCTCTCAGTACCACCACACAACACCGTCATGATTTCTAAATCATTTTCTGTATCCGGAACCAGACTTTTGAACAACCTTCCTCAAAATATCAGAGAAATTAAATCACTTCCAGCTTCAAAACGCAGCTAATGGCTCACCTTCTCTCCCACATACTGGCCACACTCTTCAATCCCCCCTCCCACTACAACTTTTCCCTTCTCCTCGCTTACAGACTTATTTATTTAAATCAAGTCCTCTCCTGACAGCCACTATTGCTGCCATTCCAATTTTCTTGTTCTTCATCCTTTCTTTTTCTGACAGTACTAAAGATGATTTAAGTTGTTCCAAACTAGTCTATATTATTTTTAATGCACTTATTACTGTTATTATTTGCCATTTATGCTTACTTTCATTTTTGTCAACTAGTAGTAGTAGCTTATTATCATCTCTAAAATTGTTATCATTTTAATGAATGTTTTGGCAATATATCTGTATGTGTTGTTCCTGGTCAGATGTAAGAGGTGGCCTTAAGGCTTTAAGCTGGTCAGGCTAAATAAGCAAGTAAATAAATAAATATTACTTGGTCAATTAGATTCATGATAGGGCTTAATTTCTTCTCCGATTCAGCCCAACCGTTGCACATGTGACGGACATTTATAGATGAATTACTTCTACATCTGCATAGGCACCCCACAAGCCATCGTACGGAGCGTCGCGGAGGGTACCCTGTACCACTACATGTCACTTCCCCTCCTATTCGACTCGCAAATAGAGAGAGGAAAAAATGACTGTTTGTACCCCTCCGTATGAGCCCTACTTTCTCGTATCTTATCTTCGTGGTCCTTACGTGCGATGTATGTTGGCGGCAGAATAATCGTTTGGCAGTCAGCTTCACATGCCGTTTCCTAAATTTTCTCGTGCTGCTCGAAAAGAACGTCGCCTTCCCTCCAAGGATTCTCATTTGAGTTCGTGAAGCATCTTCATAACAGTTACGTGTTGTTCGAACCAACCGGTTACAAATCTAGCAGCCCACCTCTGATTTACTTCCTTCAATCCTACCTGGTACGGATTCCAAACACTCTAGCAGTACTCGAGAATAGGTCGCACCACACACGCATATGCGATTTCCTTTACAGCTGAACCACTCTTTCCTAAAATTCTCCCAATAAGCAGACGTCAACCATTTTCCTTCCCTACTACAGTTTTCACATGCTCGTTCGACCTCGTATCGCTTTGCAATGTTAAGCCCAGATAATAAAATGGTGTGAGGTAACGGGCGAGTTGTGGTGCCCTGGAAGTTCAGTGTTGGTGTGGCCGTGCTGGGGGATCTCGGCGGGTCGCAGCCCGGCAGCAGCCACGTGGTGACGAACGTCAGCTTAGCGAGACGGGCAGCCCCAGCACGTGGTCCAGCTGCGTGGCTGGGAAGTACGTGGAGGCGAAGGAGACACGCCGGGAGTGACGAAGATGGCGGCCCTTGTGAAACATTCGTGGCAGACGTTTCACAGTTCGTACAGAAATTAAAAGTAGCTAGATGAATCATGATACCTCGAAAAGAAACATGTACATTACCATTATTTGCACGACGGTTCTGATGGTCCAATCGTATTTTCAATAACTTTATTAGTTTAAAGTTTAGTATCCGACAATAAATTATAGAAGTGATACACAGCAACGAATTTCCAAAATCTAAACGACTCAACCGATTTTGTCGATCGACGTGCTTTTAGGAAGCTTTTAGTGTACACCTAAATTGGTATAAATTATAGGCATGTATTGTATTGTATGTTAACCGGGGACCTAGAAACGACAGAGAGGCTCCGTCCCTGCCGCAGCCGCAGCGGTCCACAACCCCACGACGACTACCGCAGTCCACTTCACCCCTCCGCCGCCCCACACCGAACCCAGGGTTATTGTGCGGTTCGGCCCCCGGTGGACCCCCCAGGGAACGTCTCACACCAGACGAGTGCAACCCTATGTTTGCGTGGTAGAGTAATGGTAGTGTACGTACGTGGAGAACTTGTTTGCGCAGCAATCGCCGACATAGTGTAACTGAGGCGGAATAAGGGGAACGAGCCTGTATTCGCTGAGGCAGGTGGAAAACCGCCTAAAAAATACCACAGACTGGCCGGCTCAGCGGATTTTGACACAAATCCGCCGGGCGGATTCGTGCCGGGGACCAGGCGCTCCTTCCCGCCTGGAAAGTCGTTCGTTAGACCGCACGGCAAACCGGGTGGGCCCTACAGCCATGTAACTTGAATAGTACATGAGTTATTGGAGGTCAAAGTGGCTGATTATTATCGATCGCGTCAGACCATAAGTACACCACAGTTACAAGAAAAACGGTAGCAGCATGCTTATAAATATATTTATTCATCTATGTCTTTGTTTATATCCGATATATAATATCCATGAAGAAATTGGTCAAATATTTAGTCTGTTTTAGAAAGCACAGAAACATTAGGCTACTGGCCTACCTTTTTCTTGCTATTCCTTTGACATATGTTTATTTGATTTGTTTATGTATTTAATAATGTGTGTTAGAGCGTGTTTATAGTCCAGCCGTAGGAATATTTGTTTAATTTAAAGGTATTTAAATGTAAGTCCATTATTTCGAATGTGTTTCGTTATGTTTGTGAGTGTAAGTTGGCTTGGAGACAGGGCGGGAGCGCTCTATCCGATCACAGCGATCGTTTCCGGAAAGGACGGTTGGAGAGGCGTATGGAGGTGGGGGAGGAGAGGAGAGTTCTGGGCGGTACGGCTCGGGACACGGGAGGTAGTGGGACACGACGGACGCACGGTCGCGGGAGAGACCTGGAGAGAGTGGAGCGGCTAGCGCGTGGTCGCGGGTGAGTGCCGGCTTGTGAACTTGCGAGCTTTCCGTGGTTTCTACAGTGAAGGCGCAGTATGCGTTTAGAAGTGAATACCTCGCGAGCTATGTTGTTGCTCATAACTGATTACGTGAAGTAGGAAACGACTGTTTCCCTGTTATTCAACTTATGTTTTATTTCATTGCTGGATTATCGACACCAATAAGTGTTATGCAGAAACATACCGCATTCTCAAAAGTACTTCTACTACCTCATTCACCATTTAAAGTCGTTACGATAGTATCTGAAGATTTTTTAAAACTTAAATCTTCCATTAAAAAAGTCTATATTACGTCGAAAATTCGCAGTTGCCGAGTGATAGGAACATTCGACCATTGGATTTATGTGTACTGTAGACTCAGAAGTATTTGGCTTGTAATGCGGCAATTACGTATTCCAGCCCCTAGACAACGAAACCAGCCAAAACTTTTAATATTTCAACTTTGAGTCAGACGGTGCATAGTTGAAGGCAACTACCACACCATTTCATTTTATTCGTCAAAAGCCCCCTACAGCTAAACTATGTCAAGCAGGTCTCTAGTAATACTGTATTAGAACATTACAGGTTTGTTCTTCCTACTCATCCGCATTAACTTTTTCCACGTTTAGGGCTAGCTGCTATTCATCACACTAACTGGGAATTTTGTATAAGTTGTCCCGTATCTTCATACATTCGCTCACCTTCCACACCTTATGGTAGCATCAGCAGCGAACAACCGCAGACTTCTGCACACCCTGTCCACCAAATCATTTATGTATGTAGAGAACAGCGCTACCATCACACTTCCCTGGGGCACTCCTGATGATTCCCTCGTCTCTGTCGAGGACGACATACTGGGTTCTATTATTTAAGAAGTCTTCGAGTCATCCACATGTATGTGAACTTATTCCATATGCTCGTTCCTTCATTAACAGCCTTCAATGGGACACCGTGTAAAATGCTTTCTGGAAATCTAGAAATATGGAATCTGCCTGTTGCCCTTCATCCATAGTTCGCAGTATATCATGTGATGAAAAGGGAAAGCTGAGTTTCAGCCGAACAATACTTTCTAAAAACACGCTGATTCTTCAGCATAAGCTACATAGCCTTCTGAAAGTTTATTATATTCGAACTGCAGCAAGCAGAAGTTAGGGATATTGTTCTGTAATTTTGCAGGTCCGTTGTTTTACAATATAATGGTGTCACATGCGCTTTTCCCAGTCGCTTGGGACTTTGTGCTGGCTGAGAGATCCACGATAATTGCAAGCTTTCTTACTCAAAGAAAATTTACGGGTTTCATTATGTGGCTGTGCCAGAAAAGTTTCGAATTCTCTACTGTGTCCAGAACCATGCTTCCACCCTACAGATGGTTATGGGCGTTGAAATCACCAAAGATTAGGAAAGCTGAGATACCAAAGCAGACAGTATGTTCTGACAAGCGAACCTTCCCATCGCACCCCATTCAGATGTAGTTATAAGGTGGCACAGTGGATAGGCCTTGAAAAACTGAACACAGATCAGTCGAGAAACAGGAAGAAGTTGTGTAGCACTATGAAAAAAAAATAAGCAAAATATACAAACTGGGTAGTCCATGCGCAAGATAGGCAACATCAAGGATAGTGTGAGCTTAGGAGCGCCGTGGTCCCGTGGTTAGTGTGAGCAGCTCCCGAACGAAAGGTCCTTGCTTCAAGTATTCCCTCGAGTGAAAAGTTTATTTTCGCAAAGTTATGATCTGTCTGTTCGTTCATTGACGTCTCTGTTCACTGTAATAAGTTTAGTGTCTGTGTTTTGCGACCACACCGCAAAACCGTACGATTAGTAGACGAAAGGACGTGCCTCTCCAATGGGAACCGAAAACATTTGATCGCAAGGTCATAGGTCAACCGATTCCTCCACAGGAAAACATGTCTGATATATTCTATACGACACTGGTGACGTTATGTTGTCGACCCACCTAACTTGTACACTTGGCGAATGGGTAAAAAGATTCTTCTACCTTGCCCATTTCAGGTTTCCTTGTGGATGTGATAATCACTCCCAAAAAAGTGATGAAACCATAAGAGTTTGTCACATAAACGGCGACAAATGAACGTAACAGTTTCACAGGCGCACAGTTTTCCCTGTGCTCTGTCGAAACATATGTTTTTAACGTTTTCAAATTTTTCCGTGTGTAGACCGTCAAATCTTGCATATGTCTAAGCAAATATGAACATGTCCTGGAATTTTCGAGAACGAAGTTGTTTATGTGTGAGTGCCTGAACTTTGATAATTGTCTGAAAATAAAAAATTAAACTTTTCACTCGAGGGAAGACTTGAACCAGAGACCTCTCGTTCCGAAGCTGCTCACGCTAACCACGGGACCACGGGGCTCCCGAGTTTAGGCTATCCTTGATGTTGCCTATCTTGCACACGGAGGACTACTCAGTTTGTATATTTTGTTTATTTTTTCCATAGTTCCACACGTCTTCTTACTGTTTTCTCGATTGATTTGTGTTCAGTTTTTCAAGGCCTATCCACTGTGCCAACTTATAACTAAATCTGAGGGGGGTGCGATGGGGAGGTCACCTTGTGAGCAATTCACCCTCGAGAGGAATGCAAACACTGCAGATGGTAATATCCTGAAATGCCACAGCCCCCAAAGATGCATTAAGAGACACTAGTTCGCTGTATAGAGCGTCCAGAACATATGTGCAAAATGCACCCAAGCCCTATCATAGGTAGCACGATTCTTATGATGTACCAGGTATCCACAAAGGGCCAGGGTCCACTTTGCTGGAAACCAAGTCTCCTGAAGAGCAGGGGAAGTGCTTAAAGATGTTTTAGCTCAGCCAGATGGTGGAAAAAATGCTTCAGTTCCACTGGAGAATAATGTTGTCGATGTACAGTGAGGCCACGAAGGGTCGAAGAGGGCAGGTTATGCCTTAGGGGTCACCTGCAGCCGCTAACCTAAGGGCGTATGGCATCTATGTACACATGTTCCAGATTCCTGTGTGTGGTACGAACTGGGGCCTCAGGGACCACCGGAATCGCCACCTGGGCCACAAGCAGTGAAGAGGTGAGATGTGGTGGCGTGGGAGCCACTGGAATGTCCTTCTTGGAGGACTTTTTCCTGTCTTGCCTCTCCTTAGAGAGTGTCTATAACTGTGAGGGATTCTCCAAATCAGTTTTAGCTAAAGATGATGATCGTGAACCCTGCACCAACAGCCTGTGGCTCACTCAGCCACTGGCTGGAATGCGGTTGTAGATCAGTACGAAGTGACCAGGGGCGGGAGAAGCCAGAGGAAGGTGGTTCCTCCGACTGTAAGGATGGGGCGAAGCCACTGATCGCAAATTAGATGTGAGGAAGCAGCAAGAGGGGAGCCAGCGACCATCATGGGGCAGGCACGGCTGTGCGGTCCTCAGAACCTTTTGTAGGGGCCGACGTCGTCGTAGCTGTAGCATACCACATTGCTTGATACGTACTACTTCTTGGCCTCTTGGTAACCGCGTGTGTCCAGAGTCGTGTATTCCTGCGTTTACTTTTTTATCAAAACATAATTTCTTATAATCAAAACAATAAAACCACGAGTTTATAAGGTGCGATCAAAAAGTTTGCGTTCGAAGGCCGTACACTCCAGAATGGGTATGCGAATGAAGCAAAATCGCCGTGAGGATACCCCACTTGAAGAAGTCGACAACTGTCTGCTACGTAGCCCAACGGATAGGAATCGTCGGCCTTTCCAGACCTTTTAAGGGCCCGAAGGCGTAATAATGGCAGTGGGGGAGGTGCCGACTGAAGGGCCCCCGCTAGAGTGTCTCCTACTGAGTTGGCGTGACGTCTGTGTTGCGGTATTTGCGATATGGCGACGTGCTTTATCGTGAAGCAACAAGGCCCATTGGCGCATCATTCTAAAACGGTGGTTTTGGACATATATACTGCTACATGCACAATCTTTAGGCTCCGATCGATGTCTGCTGTTGTTAGTCCTTTGGCAGCAGAGAAAATAATAACAGCACGTTGGTCGTGTTTGGACGCATTTGCTAATAATGGCGTCACAGTTGACGTTTCCTCATTCACCGCACGTACGGCGGGTGGATCACACTCGTCCCTTGGCTACATGTCGCTGCTGCTTATGTCCCCGCAACGTTGCACGTACGCTGCTGCAGTACCCTCGAACGGAAACTTTGGGTTGCCCCTTATAATACACACACACACACAGAGAGAGAGAGAGAGAGAGAGAGAAGGCGCACTTGGCGCCACGTCCCTGGACATCGCGTCACGTCGCTCACTCATCGTCACGTTCACAGGCGCCGGCGCAGCTGCAAGTGATAGTTGACTGTGCGATGTTTACTACACTAGGCCTACACTCCCGACTTATTGCAGTAAGTTAAAAAGAATATTCCCTACGAGGTGCAGGAATGCCGTTCCGGTGCGTTGCGGCCTAATTAAGCCCTGACGTGGAACACTTCTTACTACCTCGAAAGACAAAGACAAAAACTTGGAAAGTTCTAGTAACAGAATTGAATAATAAGTTTATGTGAACCATTGTAGCTCATAAACTAATTCGCAGAAAGTGTTTTCGTGGTACATCCGAGTATTTGCATGGGCGGCGCGACGAGCCGCCACACAGCAGTGCCCTGCGGGTTGCCTGACTCTGCCGGAGGCTGGAGTCCGCGGCGCAGCGCCGAGGGGCGAGACGGCGCCCGTGCACCGCCGATTCCGACCTTGCGGTGTTAATCTCTGGCGGCGGACCGGCTGCACTCTCTCGCACCTCGGTTTAGTTGCATTACTCTTATTAGATCACGACGATCTCTTACAGTCTTTCACACAGAACGGGTTTTGTTGTGTACGTTTCTGGCAGTTTTCTTCTGGGGATAAATTTCTACTGCCCACTGCTACCTAGGCACCGCCTTCTTAAATCTGTCCACCATCCCACAACTGGGTACTTAAGCTTCCTTTGTCGATGGCCTACATTTCCTCGGGATTTTCGAGTGTCTGCCATTTCACTTACTCGCGATTTCTTTTATCTGGTCGATGCTCTTCAATTCGACCGTATTCTGAGATATTTTGTGAAATTATGTGCTTCCAGTCATTCTGCAATTTCAAATCGTACAGTAAAGTACCTTTCTGTGGTACGGCAGTACCACGCTCCTTACAGCGCATTTGAGGCTGCGGGTGTGGATGTCGACGTGAATGTAAACGTAGAGTCAGGGATCCAGTCAAAGGAATGAGTGCGTGTTCCATTGCCACAGGGTCACGGGGGATATAGGAATCCCACGATCTGCTCGCAACGATCTTTGTCCGCACCGCATCGCCAAAGCTTCTTCTGAACGTAAGTGTGTGTGTGTGTGTGTGTGTTTGCCGCATCCAAAGACGTCCCTGCTTGCTAACTTCTGCATTAGCGCTGCTGATGTTTCCGTAACTTAACCTCGTGGAAACGGGCCAGGCGCAAATTAGGAGAGAGAGGGAGGCGCTAGCCAATCCCGTGCTCAGGTCCTAATTGGGTGCCGAGCTCTGCACCTGATGGGGGTGGCTGAGGGAGGAGAGAGACGTAAGACTGCAGCAGACCTCGGCTGGATAGCTGGGTGCGCAGTTCGCATTCACGAAGTCTGCTCGCAGCTCTCTGCTGCCCATTACACGTCTCGTTACTGGAAGAGCCCACGCCCTGCACAAAAGACTGGCCCTACGGCAGTGTTCTTCCGATCACTGACTGTATTTTCCGTCTGCACGTAGCAGAACAGCAAACGGTATTAAAAAGTAAATATTTCCTAGTTTTCCACAAAATTATTTTTATTTGGCCACAACCAGCCTTCTTCTGCTTAAGCCGCCGTAAAGTGAGAGATGAACGTACCAAACAGAGATACGAAACAGACAAAATTGACATGTAGAGTGTTTATAAAGATAGGTATAACATATGTAACGTCGCACGGGAAGTGACTAAGGACGGAAACAAACTTTTGTGTACAGATACGCTGCACTTCAGATACCCTCGCGAAAAAGTTAGCTTTGGAACTGCAGACCTGTATTGTAGAATACCAACAGCATACCAAAATTTTTGTTCAACGCTAAAGATAAGCTGCGACCACTGTTACAGGGTAACACCTGCAGGCATTGAGGAAAATTATAAATTGGTCAGTGAGACATAGCTGTGGCAATTATTGTATTTCAGCATGACGAAGACTGAAAGCTGAAAAAGAAAGATTGAATCTTTAACGATCATGCTTGAACAGAAAGCCACTGATGTGATGCAGATTGTGAAATGACCCTACTGGAAACACTCGGAAGTACATATATCACAGAATATCAGCTTAGCATTAAATGAAGAAACTCTATTTCCTTTTTCGCCTCTGTTAAGCTAAGTTTTAGTCGCAAACATTACATCAGAATTCTAAAGTCAATTTCGTTTATGGCAGAAGCCGTTCCAGTCCTGTGGATTACTTTATTAAATCTCCATATTTGTACATCGACGACGAATGAGTGAGAAATCCACGACACAGCGACTTCTGCTCTGGGAGCAGTGCACGTGAGAACGCGCATCGTTCCCAGCGTCCTGGCCAGCGGTTCGTCACGCTGCCTGCTGCGCCGGTCCCAGCTGCGTGTGACGCGGAGTAATTTCTTCAGTCACTGGTACCTCAGCAGGCCTCACATTCCTTCGCCTTCAACCAATTACTGTACACAAAGTCTGACTTTTACAGGTAGATCACGGTTACACAATTATCCATATTTGGAGATCATCTTCATTCGTTTGTAGCCGTAGGAAATGTGGTACTCGTTTTCTCAGAGACCTCATTGTGTCGCTCTGGATACGGATTTCTCGTTGTTTCCGTTTCCTCGTCCCGACCACCACCAAGATCAGCACAACGAGCTGCACGTCCCGAAACCCGCGACTCGCCCTCAGGGTCACTCCTTGAGGAACAGCTGCGCTCCGGCCTAGCGGTGACGCGCCGAGACGTGACGGTAGCTGCCCCGCGCTCCACCACGTGACCACTGCGTCCCGCTACCCTGCCACGCAGCAGTGATCAGTAACGACACTGCGGCACAGTTGAGCGCGACCACGGATTCTGATTTACGCGGCGGAACTCAAATAGTATTGTGGTGCGCAACTTTTCTTAGTTCGAGTAAACACCGCTGTAGGGTACCTCGTGAATTTCAGACGATTGCCTGGAAGTTGTCTGACCAGGGCGTCGAGTCGAAGCTTCTTCCGATGGCCGAACAGCTGAAATGCGATGACACCCACAAAACGAAATTTACAAGCGGGTGGAGCGCACGACGCGCCTCCCCTACGAAGGGGCGCCTTTTGGCCTGTAAGTAGGCTGTTTAAGTATTTTTATTGGTAACGCCAACACCACGTAGCGCTCTGTATGAAAATCACTGGCTGTGCCGTGTGCAGTCTGTGGCTGGTTTGCATTGTTGTCTGCCATTGTAGTGTTGGACAGCGGCAGCTGGATGCTAACAGCGGGTAGCGTTGCGCAGTTGGAGGTGAGCCGCCAGCAGTGGTGGACGTCGGGAGAGAGATGGCGGAGTTTTGAAATTTGTAAGAATTGGTGTCATGAACTGATATATGTATTATGACTATTAAGGTAAATACATTGTTTGTTCTGTATTAAAATCTTTCATTTGCTAACTATGCCTATCAGTAGTTAGTGCCTTCAGTAGTTTGAATCTTTTATTTAGCTGGCAGTAGTGGCGCTCGCTGTATTGCAGTAGCTTGTGTAACGAAGATTTTTGTGAGGTAAGTGATTTGTGAAACGTATAGGTTAATGTTAGTCAGGGCCATTCTTTCGTAGGGATTTTTGGAAGTCAGATTGCGTTGCGCTAAAAATATTGTGTGTCTGTTTAAGCACATTCGTGTATAATTGTCAAAGAGGACGTTTCACATAGACCAGTCGTGTACAATTTTACAAAGGGGACGTTTCCGCCCGACAAGAAAGGCACCGCCCACCGAGTTAAGGAAAAGAAGGTGAGTCCCAGGAAACGGCAGACTAGATGAGACGTGATAAACTCTAGGAGGGGGTGGGAGAGGGAGGCAGGGAAGGAGAGGGCGAGAGAGAGAGAGAGAGAGAGAGAGAGCGCTAGCGAGCTGTCCCGCCTGTGTCCTGAACTTCCTGTGGCGCCACCTAGCTTCTTTTCTGCAGCGAGCTGCACGCATTACTGGCGCCAGTCTATAGAGGCGCCAGCAGGGGAATGCCTCCTGCGGGAGTCGTCCGCGCAGCTGGCGCACTCTCTGGAGGGCCGCCAGTTGTCTGGCACGCCTGCCGTCAGTGAGAGCCTCGGTTTGGCGCTGGCGTCATCGCGGGCCCAGAGGAGCCCCTGTGGCGCCAGCAGCGGCGCTCCCTCTTCTCCCTGCAGCTGAGGCGGAGAGCAGCGGCGGTGCGGAAGGCCGCGGTACGGCCCTCCAAACAAACACTGTGCGGTCGGCGGGCGAGCTCGCTACTTATCGATCCTTCTGTCGAGGTGATGTGAAACGAGTCACTTTACCGGATTAACGAACACATTACTACTCATCCAACTACAATTTTCAAAAGTTCTTTTCTTTATTTTTACTCGCTACTACATTTTAAATAGATCAGGAGATATGATTTTAAATTGGCGTTACGTTATTTCGAAAAAAATGAAATTTTTTTTTTTTTTTTTTTTTTTTTTTTTTTTTTTTTTTTTTTTTTTTTTTTTGCAGCATACTCAAATCCTCTGTGTGCCGCTGACAGTTTTAACAGTCGGTAAGAAACATCTTTCATCGCTTTGTAGTGGTGCAGGTGTGGACATCACTGTTCTTCTCAAATTGTCGAGGATTATTTATGTTGAATTTCATTAGCGAATACATGTACTGTGACGGTGCAGTTGAAATGCCTAACTCTTTGAAGAGGTACCTACATTACGTCCGTGGGTGAACACCAGATACTGCATTATTGCTGCTGGTCGCTTTTGTGCGATCAATACTCTCTCTTTCTTTCTTTTTCTCTCTCTCTCCCTCTCTCTCTCTCTGTTTCTCTCTCTCTCCCTCCCCCAAGCCTGTGGCGAATTTATGTGCTAAAAACACGCTGAAAATTAGATTTATCAGATTCTTTTTTGTCATACGTTGCATTGTACCTAAAATTTTAGGCTTCTTTTAACGATAAAACGCTTTGCTGAGGTAGCAGACACTCGTTCTGTACTGTCCTCCTAAAAATGACAAACAGCGGAATCCAAATCAACCATACTGAACCATGTGGCGAACTTTATTTAATTTATTACCCGCGTAAAATATTTAGTATTTTAGTCTTATTAATCTACAAATTACTCAGTACTAGAATGATTTTTAATAATGAGGAATTAGTTGACATCGTACACTAAAGCGCCAAAGAAACTGGTATAGGAACGCGTATTCAAATACAGAGATATGTAAAAGACAATGGTGTGGCGCAGTTGTTAGATCGGTTACTGCCGCTACAATGGCAGGTTAAGAAGATTTAAGTGAGTTTGGGGCGGTGTTATAGCCTACGCACGAGCGATGGGGCACAGCATCTCCGAGGTACCCGTGAAGTTGGGATTTTCCCGTACGACCATTTCACGAGTGAATTTCAGGAATCCGGTAAAACATCAAATTTCCGACATCGCTGAGACCAGAAAAAGATCCTTCAAGAACGGGACCAACGACGAATGAAGAGAATCGTTCAACGTGACAAAGGTGCTCCAGATTTTAATGCTGGTGTCAGCGTGCGCGCCGTTCAACGAAACACCATCGATGCGGCCTTTCAGAGCACCCTCTGTACCCCTGATAACAACACGGCACAAAGCTTGACGCCTCGCCTGGGCCCGCCAACGCCGATATTGGACTGTTGATGACTGGAAACACATGGCCTGGTCGGGCGAGTCTCGTTTCAAATTGTATCTAGCGGGTGGTTGTGAACGGATATGGAGACAACCTCACGAAACCGTGGACTCTGCACGTCAGCAGGGGACTGTTGAAGCCGGTGGAGGCTCTGTACGGTGTGGGGCGTGTGCTGTTCGACTGATGCGGGACCCGTGCTACCCCTAGATACGACGCTGACAGGTGGCTCTCTGACCACCTGCATCCATTCATGTCCGTTGTGCATTCCGACGGACTTGGGCGATTGTAGCAGGACAGTGCGACCAGGTATTCTTTGAGTCGATGCCGCGTCGTGTTTCGGCACCTATGCGTGCTCGCTGGGGCTCTACACGACATTAGGCAGGTGTACCAGCTTCTTTGGCTCTTCAGTGTGTAACCAATGGAGGATACATGTACTGTTATTACTGTATAATCAAAGCATTAGAATATCAGTATCTTCGTAAAATGAAACAGGTACTGCAGAGATCAACTGTGCATGGAATTGGGGGCCTGGTGTGCTGCTTGAAGTTACGGTGTGCCCCCCCCCCCTTCCCCTTTCCCGTCCCTCTCTTCCGCCCCTCCGTTATGCCCAGCCGTAGCAACCTGGAGACTCCAGGTCACAGACACGCTTGCGGAAAAACGAACCGCTCCGTGACGACCGCTGCCGATACGATGTATGTGTGGATGACGCTGTAGTGCTGACTTTCCCTATCCCCCCCCCCCCCCCTCACCACGACCCCCACATCTGTATTTCTGGTCGAATAAAGTAATTCCGCAAATTAGGCTGCGACATAATGAAACAATAAAAACCGCTGTGAAACCAGTGGTCGGTTTCTTCAGCAGTGATCTTCAGAGCAATTACAGTCTGTTTTACAGTTTTGTTTTTTACAGTTTTTTACAGTCCCTAATGCTCAAAACGATTCTGAATCGCTCCTACTGTTTTCGACTACGAAATATTTTGAGGTTCAGTTTGTAATTGGATTTAACACCAAAAGTAAGATATATGTTGCAATATTTTAAAAGAAATTTGACAACAGATGTCCCTAAATATTGTTATTTACCTATTCCAGTGTTGCTCCACACTAATACTGAAGTTATCTGAGTTTTTGTGCGCTGTAAGGGGAGTTGTCACGGCGCATGGTCTAACTCATCTTCAGGCAAACTGCAGCTCGTAACTGTTACAGCTGCCGTCACGCATCTGTGTACATTAACTGATACTGTCGACACAGGGCCTCTCAAACAGGTAACTAACGTGCAGCGATAGTGAAAACACGGAAATACGTGAGTCCACGTAACCACGCACTCTGCTGGGCGCCGTCCCGCCGGAAGTCACTACGAGACACAATGGGTGTCGTCGGTTCGAGCCCTGGTTTCTCTTCCCTCGGCTTCGCTGCCGCTGGGCGAGGCGTGCGTTGCCGCCAGCCGAATCTTTCTGGAGACACTCGCAAATGCCGGTGCTCCAAATTCCCCCAACACAGTTTCGCGAAAAAAATTTGTCTTTCCATTTGAATACACGGAGTCGCACGTATCGACATAAGACATTGATTTTTGTTTAATGTTTCTGCTCTCTTGCTACTATAATTTGTATTTACAGAAATTAATTTTATGAAATCAAATGTTTCCACAACGATATGAAAAGAAAGATTAAAATTTATAATCTCGTTGATTTCGATGTGACAGAAAGAAATGCCCAATCATTATTTACAAATCTGTTGTTTTTAAAAGGAATCTCTAACGACTTAACTTCAGAGGTTCCTTCTGGTTGTTGACTCGATTGGTAATTGCCCCTGTGCTTGCCAATGCTGGATTGCTTTTACTTGCGAAATACCTTTCAACGTCCCTGCGAGACGCGGCCGTGGAGGTGAGTGCAGTACTTGCGGCGACTGAGCGTCGGTGGCGGACCGCACGCGGAGACTGGGAGTAGGAGAGGCGCCTTGCGAGCAGTGACAAGTAGAACAGCCTCCTCGGCCCCACACTGATTAACGTTTCTGCTGAAAGCAGATTACATGCACATTCGAGTATCAATACAAAAATTGGCGTACACGGAAATTTGTCACCCATTTCGTGACTGCAGAAGAAATTCTCGATTATTACGAGTCTGTTGAAAAGTAGTAACAGATGAAAATTTAGTTTTGCACTGTGATGGATGACGTAGTAAACAGGTACCACTGAACAATGGAAAGCTCTACATTCGTTAGCAAATGTTGTAAGATGTCGTGGTGTCTTGACATTCATTGCTTACATATTCCGACCTCACAATCATATTCGCCACATCAAGAAACTTTATTCGAACCCAAACTCGATAAGATAAAGTTAATGTTGTATGAATTCATGTAAACGATATGCAATTAACTATGAAAACGCAAATGTGCACTCGAGGCTGGCGTAAACACACACATTCCAGACACGACGGTCACAGGGCTTTTAGTCTGGGAGACACAAACCGCTGGTCCCCTCAGAGGACGACTCAGCCTATCTACGCCGGCACACGACCACCCGTACAGCACACAGCATTTGCCCGAGTGAAAGGGAGAACGACCCCGCGTTCGGCTTAAAAGCAAATTCCGCTACATTGTACGGGAGCGCCCAGCCTACGCATTCTTTACAAACATAGCACGCAATTTCAGAGATTTTCACAGGGAGACAGCAAACGCCAAACGCTGATGCTACTGATTTCCGGATTGTTCGCCTTAAACGAAACGCTACTCTCCCGTTTTAGAAGAGCAGTGCCGATTGGCAGACGATATTTCTGACGGCTTGAGCTGAAGAAGTAATGGAAGAGACCGAAAGATACACCTCTTCACGTCTGGCGTGGAGAGCGGCCGTTCCGTCGTCACCCTTGGAGCGAGAACACGTAACGAGAGCGTGTGCGCTCGTACGTGTACTCAAAGAGCGAGGAACAAGTCTCTCCTCAGTACTTCACTGGGAGAGCACCTCTGTCGAGAGCGAAGCGGAGTGCGACTCGATATTGAGTCCTTGTGATTAAGCGTTGTTCACTGTGTTGGCCGTCACACTTATTGTGCAGTGTGAACGGACAGAGTTATAGTTAAACGCTTGCTAGCAAATTTTTGAGTGGCATCACGGTGGACTGGTTATCTGACCGGTGTATCACGCCAGCAGTTAGACTAGGGGCGAATAGGAGTCCCTGACTTCATCAAGGCGTTGGGAGTGTTTGACTGGCGGAGGTCAATCCAGATACAACGAGAGTCATCTTATTTGTCAGCAGCGAGCGGCGCAGACAGCAATCATCGCAGCTTTCGGTATTGTGCGCTACAGCTCTTGCGAGCCCCATATTTCCTCCACAACAGTACCCTGCACTGAATTTCACACGCGACAGCCTCGACCGTACCCAACAATATTCTAATGGATAATTAATAATAATAATAGACGCAGCTCTCAGCCATTCTGTCAAGTCAATAACAATCTTAAAATTTCATTAGCGAATCCTATCCTTAAGAGGTAACTTCACATTCCGAAAAGAACCCAGAAATAACTTCATAACTAAAAGTGCAATTGTGATTTCTCAGAATTTTTGCAGACTAAATAATAATTTTCGTTAGTTTCATGTTTTGTTTTACACTAACTAGCACTACTCCAGTACCCAAGTATCCCACTAGTTACGTAAGAAATTTTGTGAATTTTGGTGTCATTTCCTCACAGAGAACTGCTGCAGAAGACGTTTGTTGCTGAAAGTTTTTCAGGCATTTCTCTTTAGAACGTTAGGAGCGTCTATCTGATTTCTGTAGTAGTGTGAGGGTGGAAATTGCATCTTGCAAGAGCGACAGGGTAAAGGGTACATCTCAGATTACTCAGTTGAGCAGAATAACAGAATAGCACCAACACGCTCACAATGTGTTCTCTATATCCGCTAGTTTACGTTGTTCCGTGCGCCCAGTTGAGTCTGTGTGGTTCCTTCCGGCAGTTTCATCTCCAAAGCTCGATACTCTGTACGGTCCTTTTCTTTGTTCAGCACTTCATATACCGTGGTTCCTATATACTATGTGGTCTGTCAAAGTGCAGCAGTAAATTCTCGTCTGCTATTACTTTTGAACCGAGTAACTTGCATGATCAATTTTGACAGTACGCCCGCTTCTGTATTGACACCCGAAGCTGCATTCTTAATTTGAGCACGAACTTTACTACGAAGTCTGCTTTCAGCAGAAAAGTTAATCAGCAGGAGCCTTTTTCAGTTCTTTTCGTGTCTTTTACAACTTGAAAGGTGCGTGCTGCTGTTGAGACTCTCGTATCTTCTAGATTATGTTCGACGTTTAAAAGTTTCTCGAAATTGCTGTAACCGGTCCCTTTGTGTTTTCTTCTTCAATTTTTGTTTTTTCGTTAACGGTTTCGAACCACCTAACGACTCATAATCAGATGGTACATATGTTGTCTGCAGCAGCGTGGTAGTCACGTAGAGTTAATAGTATCCGCTGGTTGGAAATTGCTGTACACAGTATTCCATAATGGATAATAGTTTTATGTTCGATGTGATAGTTGTATTTTATTTTCTCATTTTGAGAGGTGTTACTTTCCGTCAATTACTACCAACTGTGACCTCTCCGATAGGAAATCACGAATCCAGTTACATAACTGAGACCATATTGCATAAGCACGCAATTTCACCGCTAGCCGCTTGTGTGGTACTGTGTCAAAAGCCTTCGGGAAATCTAGAAATACGGTGTGAATAAAGAGATAGTTGTGTTTTACAAGAACGGTTTTTCTTAAATCCGTGTTGACTGTGTGTCAATAGACCGTTCTTTTCTAGGTAATTCATAATGTTCGAAGTCAATATATGTTCCAAAATCCTGTTGCATATCGACGTTAGTAATATATTACTCCTACTACCTTTCTTGAATATTGGTGTGACCTGTGCCCGCTGATGTTCGCATCCTAATTAGACTTAGTGTACCTACCAGCTGTAGACTACGTCCGCCGAATCAGGTGACGAAACTTTGAGAAGTGATCAAAGAAATCGCGATCCAGCATTTCCCCTCTCTGACGGTGCGGACGTGTCGTGAAGCGAACATCCGCTGTGCGTTTCTCAGTTGGCACACAGAGCGCGTGACACGGAAGACAGCCGTGCAGCTGAGCTGAGTGGCAGCCTCCCTCGCTCTCCAGCCACGGCCGCCTAACGAGGCAGCCAGCAGAGGGGAGGCAGCCGCAGCAGGGCGCGGCGCAGGCGAGCGCCTGCCGCTACAAACTGACACGGTTGCACAGAGTGACGAGACGACAGCAGACACAGATTTCTGAGATGCAGACCTACTTCTAGAAGCCGACAGGTATCCAGTCGTACTTTCTACACTTACAACGAAGACAGTGTGCTAACAGAGAACCGACACTCCGTCAAATAACCACACAAGTCACTGTCGGACGTAGAACGAACGCACCCGTTACGGCACTGCGGCCAAATTCGGCACCAGCAGGCTGCCGCAACGCGAACCACGCGACTGCTTTCGCCAACATGACGACATCGCCCGCAGCTTCTCCCCTGGGGTCGTGACCGTACCAGCTCGACCCTAAACGACTGGTGAAGCGTCGCCTGGCCACACGAGTCCCGACTTCAGTTGGTAAGAGCTGATGGTAGGGTTCCAGTGTGGCGGGAACCCCGCCAAGCCGGGGAACCCCAAGTTGTCAAAAAGGCTCTGTGCGACCTGGCTGAGCTAATAACGAGCATCAGAATGGATACAGACTTTATATTGAGACCCACAATGCATCCAAAACTAAACGGATAATATATCTATTCCAAAAAGCCGATAATTCAAGTGACGTCTTCCTAACAATCTGACTGTATAGACCAGATGTGACTTGAATTCAAAGAAATAGTATGGACATAATTGAAAGATTTATAACAAATAAATTAACAAACGAAGGAGCTGATCACCCTCGGTACGCAAAACGGGTTCAAACACTGTTCCAAAAATAACAACAACAACAAGAATCGCCAAGATTGGCTACCTTTTACAGAATCTCGAAATTTAGCGCCGATTTCAATAAGATATGCTTATAATAGTTTCCACAAAGAAACTTTTTCTCGAAACCTGGTAGAAAATCTAGAGATTCTGATCGTATGTAAAGTATCGGCAAAACGCAATCACTGCCTTCTCTGCGCGATAGCAATGGAGATACAACCGAAGACAGTGCTACTAAACACAGCCTTCCGAAATTCCTTCAACAAAGAAGACGACGTAAAGATTCCAGAATTAGAATCAAGAACAGCTGTCACCATGAGTAACTTAGAAGCAGAAATCCTCGCAGTAGTGAAGCGAACAGGTTACTTTCAGAGTATGCTAATGCATTACCTCCATACTTAACAGGTTTATACAACCACTCTCTTCACGAGAAATCTTTACCCAAAGACTGGAAAATTGCACAGGTCACACCAATATTCAAGAAAGGCAGTAGGAGTAATCCACTAAATTATAGGCCCATATCACTAACGTCGATATGCAACAGGATTTTAGAACGTATATTGACTTCGAACATTATGAATTACCTAGAAGAGAACGGTATATTAACAGACGGTCAACACGGATTTAAGAAACATCGTTCTTGTAAAACACAAAAAATGGTTCATATGGCTCTGAGCACTATGGGACTTAACTTCTGAGGTCATCAGTCCCCTAGAACTTACAACTACTTACACCTAACTAACCTAAGAACATCACACACATCCTTGTCCGAGGCAGGATTCGAACCTGCGACCGTAGCGGGCGTGCGTTTCCAGACTGCAGCGTCTAGTACCGCTCGACCACTGCGGCCGGCTGTAAAACACAACTATTTCTTTGTACACACCGTATTTCTATATTTCCAGAAGGCTTTTGACACAGTACCACACAAGCGGCTAGAAGTGAAATTGCCTGCTTATGGAATAGCGTCTCAGTTACGTAACTGTATTCGTGATTTCCTATCAGAGAGGTCACAGTTGGTAGTGACTGACGGGAAGTCATCAAGTAAAACATAATTAGTATCTGCTGTTCCCCAGCGTGGTGTTACAGGCCTTCTGCTGATCCTTATCTGTATAAACGATTTAGAAGACAATCTGAGCAGCCGTCTTATGTTGTTTGCCGGTGATTCTGTCGTTTATCGTCCAGTAAAGTCATCACAAGACCAAAACGATTTACATAAGATATCTGTATGGCGCGAAAATTGGCAATTGAACCTCAATACTGAAATGTGTAAGGTTATTCAAATAGGTGGTAAAAGGAATCCGTTAAACTTAGATTACACGTTACATCAGTCAAATCTAAAAGCCGTAAATTCAACTAACTGCCTAGGAATTACAATTGCGAACAATTTGAACTGGAAAGAACACTCAGAATATGTTTTGGGGAAGCCAAACCAAGACAGCGTTTGATTAGCAGAACACTTAGAAGATGTAACGGATATACTAAGGAGACACTACGCTTGTCCGTCCTTTTTTGGTGTACTGCTGCGCAATGTGGAATCCTTACCAGTTACGATTGACGGAGTACATCAAGAAAGTTCAAAGAAGGGCAGCACGTTTTGTGTTATCGCGAAATAGGAGAGAGAGTGTGACTGACATGTTACAGGATTTGGGGTGGACATCGTTAAAACAAACACCTTTTTCGTTGCGACCGAATCTTCTCACAAAATTTCAGTCACTAACTTTCTCCTCCGAACACGGAAATATTTTGTTGATGCCGACCAGCATAGGGATAAGTGATCCTCATAATAAAATAAGGGAAATTAGAGCTGGCATGGAAAGATATTCGTGTTGGTTTTCTCCGCGCGTTGTCCGAGATTGCAAGAATACAGAATTGCTGTGAAGCTGAGTCGATGAACCCTCTGCCAGGCACTTGAGTGGATTTGAAGAGTATCCGTGTAGCTGTAGGCGGCTCTATAAGGGCGTGGGTTGTGTTTACATGGAATGGACTGAGTTCTCTGTTCCAGCTGAACCGAAGATTGACTGGAAATGGTTACGTCCGGCTAGTTGGAGACTATCTGCAGCCGTTCGTGGACGTCACGTTCCCAAACAACGATAGAAGTTTTATAGATGGCAACGCGCCATGCCACTGGGGCGACAGGTTTGAAGAACATTCCGGACAATTCGAGCAATTCTTCTGGCCAACCAGGTGGGCAAAATGAATCCCATCGAACATTTACGGGACATAATCGAGAGGTCAGTTCGTAGACAAAATCCTGCACCGGCGTCTTCGCTATCATACAGAGGCAGCACGGTTCTGTATTTCTGCCGGCGGACTTCCAATGACTTGTCCAGTCGATGATGCGTGGTACTGCTACACTATACCGTGCAACATGACGCCCGACACGATATTAGGTGTGCGATGACTTTTGTCGTGTGAGTGTATTTTGTCTGTAGAGAGTGTATCATTATCTAAGTGGACGCTGATTTTTCGACAGAGGAATCTTTAACAGAATCAATGTCTACGAAGACTTCCTACACCAATATTCCGCGACAGTGTGTGCATAATGCTTAAAACAGCGTTAGTCTATCCCTTCTGTCGGAGAAGATGAAAAAAATTAATCTGCTTGTTTTTTTTATGGTCGACCTTCGTTCAAAATGGTTCAAATGACTCTAAGCACTATGGGGCGTAACATCTTAGGTCATCAGTCCCCTAGACTTAGAACTACTTAAACCTAACTAACCTAATGACATCACACACATCGATGGCCGAGGCAGGATTCGAACCTGCGACCGTAGCAGCCACATGGTTCCGGACTGAAGCGCCTAGAACCGCTCGACCACAGCGGCCGGCTAGACCTTCGTGCCCTACTTGTCGACATAAAGTCAGTAACAACTCGATAGGACCTAGAAGTACGCGTTTGCCTGAACGATCAATATAGTGCCCCATCCTCTAACGTATTTACGATACATATGAAGAGTATTTTCGTTCTGATGTTGCGATACCTCAGTATTCCGATGACCTGTGCGTTCGCACTTTTGGTGACGACATAGGGGAAGGGAAAAGAATCGTGATACAACATTAACGGATTTTAGCAACCGGCCAAGAGAAAACTGGACGTGACACTGAGAAAATCGTCCCTCTTTGTGTAGAAAAGACGCGGACAGCAAGAGAGGCAACAAACAGAACTCGGTCTTCCCAGTTCCCTGCGACGAAGATTGTGAAACTCTGGCTCTCTGCACCGGCAGTACACTAAGCTGAGCTCCATATAACAAATACGCAGTAAGTAGATGTGAAGAAATGGTCGATATAATAGGGCGGTAATTGTAATTATATAAACACACGTCTGACGTATATGGGGCACTGGTGCGCCGACACTTAACAAGAGGGGGCCGCCACGTCGGGATCACAAACTTACTTTGTGCGCCTTTACCGGGCCTTTAAAACAACATGGCGTGCAAGTACGAAGGTGTACTACTCTGGCAATTCCGAGAAAATCGCAATAGAAGTTTTTACGCTCCTATTATGTAACTGATATATCTGTGCCTAGGCGCCAGAATTGGTGTTCATGGTGGTCAGGTTCGATCTACATAAGACGAAAGAGTACGAGGTGAACGTTCCACTCCCTCAAATTTAATTTTTAAACTGGATTTCTTTGTCACTGGTCATATTATTTAATTTATATGACATCTGATAAATAATATAATTAATTTCACTTTATATGGCTTCTCGCTATTTTTAACTAAATTTAATTATTAGAACAAACATATTTATGAAACGAACAAATCCCTCTCACGTGCAGCCTGGTAAGGTAGCCGCAACTACTTCGCACCTCAACGCCTCGAGCTGCAGACACAGAGGCAGGCCCCCTTTGGCAGTTAACCTGCGCAGCGGTGAGGCGTGACCAATGTAGCAAGAATAGTGTAGATGCAATTTTTTTAAATATCGCAGAATTTAAACTTGTACTTCAAAAATGAAAGTTTGAGCGCGAGTCGAACCGTCGCCGCGTACACGTTCGTCTTAACGCTAACCATTTGTCCACTGTGAACTCTAACGTCCGGCACCTACGCACAGATACGTCAGTTACACGAAAGACGCGTCAGACGTCTCTGGCGATTTTCTCGGAACTGCCAAAGTATTGCACATTGTGTTACTTTGATGGCCTACTAATGGCGTACCAAGTCTGAAGTAAATCCGTTACTCCAACGCCGTGGCATCCCCTTGTTAGATTAAGATCGCCTCTGTTTTCTGTCCATACCAGTCAATCTATCCGAAGAACTAAGCAAGTGGCAGTATAAGGTCGCTATAAATATATTGCACTGGAGCTGTGGCACCTACAAATGCCGCACTTCTCGCTGAAGCGATCGAACCATTATCACACTTGAGTAGGAAATATCTTATCAAATGTGCGGCGTTATATCGGGAGAAACTGGTGCAAGACTTAGCTGACCTCACCCTTAGGTGTGGGTTAACCCGGATACTATGAGCCACGTGGGAAACTATATCCTCAACAAAACTTCTTTGTCGGAAGTGCCATTTAACACTGAATAAATTCTCAACTGCCAAGATCGCTAAAATCGTTTATTTATATAGATTCGGCAATTCTCTGTGGCCACTTTCGGATCTATTCTTAAATCATTACATATTCTCCTCCATCAATACAGCAAGTAGTGTTATACAATGTGTAGCACCACTTACTGTACTGGCGGAGAACATTATTTAATGATTTAAACATAGATACCGAAATGGTAACAGAGAATTGCCGAAACCAATCATCCGTGTGAATAAACTATTTTAGCTACCTAGGCAGTTGAGAATTTATTTGGTGTTCATAATATCACAGATCGCCCCCACACAGACGACGCCACAAGTCTATTCGTGAATGCCACTATCACAATTTTATCGTAGAAGCAGACGTGTCACTGGCCCTAGAAATATATTGGACGTACAAGACTTCTAAATGGTTCTCATAAGGCGATCGTTACCAAATGCAGATGGATCCAAGAACGAAGACGGCAATGCGTAATAGGGAAATGCAAAGTGACATGGTAGAAAATTTAAACTACGAAAGGACAACAAAGACAGGACAGGGGAACTAATTGTAATCCTGTGAGTTGCTCTTCTTATTCAATGCACTAGAGAAAGAAGTAGTATTTTCACAGATTGAAAATCAGCCCTTGCCTTGCCGAAGAATAATAACGCCGCAAAAATGAGTCAGCCCATACCACACGGAATAGTAGACGTACGGACAGAAAGCCAAACAATAAACGGCAAGTCAGTACCTATAGTACCAAAGATCAGTGTACGGCACAAGGAAACGAAATTCAAGATAGGCTGGTCAAACAGGCAATGTATATGACGGCGAAGAAAGACGTCCTCCAGTATCGGGACATTACAGTAGTACACTGTCAGTAGTAGAGAGCAACCCCTGGTACGCGAAGAGCTGTTACGGCTGGACGTTTCTCTGCACACGCGCTGCCGACAGCATCTCCACCGAATTCACGCTGAGTCACCGCTTTGGTGCGAGTCTGGAATCCCGGAGGTAACGAACCACTTGTTTTTCGGTCGCGGCAGACGAAGGCAACAAGCCGCAGCGTCAGAACGTTCCCCGTGTCGAGATACCACAGGCCGTAGAAGGCACTCACTCTCTCCATATGTAGTCAGTTAATTTGAGATAGAAGAAACTTGTAAATTTAAAATTACGTGTTAAATTTCGCCACTTAGTACACTTAACTGTAGCTCATTCTTCTATACCCTGTGCTGGGAGTGGTGATGATCAAGTTTGGTTTGTAGGCCGCTCAACTGCGCGTTCATCGCCGCCCGTACAAAGTCCCAGTTTGTACGCAATTCAGCCTAGCCACTGGCGCCAATGGTGACGATGATAATTGTGAAATGATGAGGACAACACAAACAGCCAGCCCCTATGCTGGGAGTGGGCGGTAGCATTGCTAGCAGTAACGTAACTACTAATCATCTAGTTACGCATTGTGTACGCTCCATTACGGTTTCGTCTCTTTCTCTTTGACTCTATGTTTTGTTTTAACTGACCTAGCGCTGTGCCACATAGTGTTCAAATCTTACATCTTTCTAAATAGTCATGTCTCGCCATGTACTTAAACAACAATGTTGTATCCGACCTAATTAAACCAGTTAAAACCATCTTGAGAAATTGTAATAATTAAGCACAATAGATTAAAAACTGTATGTAGGTGGCTGTATGGATCGCTAAGTCGAAATTTTATATAGTTGTGATCAAAAATTAATTCAAATATTCATTCATGCCGCCGTTTCCTCCAGCTGCGTAATGCAAGCGTAAACTACTCTGGAATATGTCCACGAAACGTTAGTCATGGTTTACTTATGTGAAATTGAAATAACGCAAAAGTGGTATTAAAACACAGACAGGGTTTTACGATCACAAAAATTTTGTAGATGCTTCAGTACTATAACACGGGGTTTCCAGAACGCTTCGAATGACGGCGGACACGCTCCACAGCAAATTTCTCTGTGCTACGTCACTTTGTAAAATACGTTTTCGCGTCACACCAGATTTTACGTGCGTGTTTTACGCGTACAAGTATGGTAACTTTCAACCTCTCTATCTCGGAAAAGAACACAGACATCGAGAAAAATATGAAGGTTGTTCGAGACTAGGATTTTAGAATTATGTGGTAAAAATTTCAGCCAATTACTGAGCGAAGCAGTCTTGGAATCAGCGTCTGGGTTTTGGTGCCCGAAAACCGCGTTCTGGTGGGGTGTTTTATCGACAATGGATCTAAACTTTCGAAAATGGTAAATGGCGCTTCTAGTTTAGTATAGCACATACCTCAAAAATCAGAGTAATTTGCTGCTGTTAGTTATATAGACATCCGCTGCTGACTCGGAAAAAATGTAGGAAAACGCTTTTGTAAAGTTTTTTCAGGAAATGCTCACGAACTAAATGATGCCTCCGTAAGCCCTTCAAGGCTCACCGTAGACTGTCTCCACTTTCCTAAGCTGCAGGGAGTGTGTAATATTCAAAAATTGACCCTGCACTGCTGGATAGTAACAATAAGACGATTCTTGTGTCGGCTATGGAAATGGTCCGTCGGCTATGAGCTGTCCGCAGCGCTCGACCCTACCTTTCTATCACGAACAGACCCTGATGTGGGAGCCCCGGAAAAATCCAGTTTTTATGCTGAGCATTTTGAAAACTACTGGTAGCGCGTGGCATCGCTTTTGTAGTGATATCCAGACGGGACTGATATTTTCAAGTCGCTCACCATCGTGCGAAAATATATTAAGGAAAGGCAAACCTACCTTTCTAGCATTTGTAGACTTAGAGAAAGCTATGGAAAATGTAGAATGGAATACTCTCCTTCAAATTCTAAAGGTTGCAGGGGTAAAATACAGGGAGCGAAAGGCTATTTACAATTTGTACAGAAACCAGACGGCACATATAAGAGCCGAGGGGCATGAAAGGGAAGCAATGGTTGGGAAGGAGTGAAACAGGGTTGTAGCCTGTCCCCGATGTTATTCAATCTGTATATTGAGCAAGCAGTGAAGGAAACAAAAGAAAAATTCGGAGTAGGAATTAAATTCCATGGAGAAGAAATAAAAACATTGAGGTTCGCCGATGACATTGTAATTTTGTCACAGACAGCAAAGGACTTGGAAGAGCAGTTGAACGGAATGGACAGTGTCTTGAAAGGAGGATATAAGATGAACATGAACAAAAGCAAAACGAGGATAATGGAATGTAGTCAAATTAAGTCGGGCGATGCTGAGGGAATTAGATTAGGAACTGAGACACTTGAAATAGTAAAGGAGTTTTGCTATTTGGGGAGCAAAATAACTGATGATGGTCGAAGTAGAGAGGATATAAAATGTAGATTGGCAATGGCAAGGAAAGCTTTTCAGAATAAGACCAATTTGTTAACATCGAGTATAGATTTAAGTGTCAGGAAGTCGTTTCTCGAAGTATTTGTATGGAGTGTAACCATCTATGGTGTAACCTCCCCACAAAATATATTCCGTAACCTCCCAACAGTAAAAACAATATAATTATTTATTTCATTCACATTCAGCGTAACCTTCCAATAGTTTATTATTCCGTAACCTAGGAATAATAAAAATGTGACTCACTTATAACCTTTCAATAATTGACTGTGAATTTAAACTGGTAAATTTTGGATGTCAGCAGTGCTGCGTCATGGCTCTGAAAATTCATTCTGAATAAATTGAAAAATTTAACCTCAATTAGGTCGTCGGATGACGCGTATATATCTGCTCCCATAAGAAATTTTTCTGTCGCAGCTCAGTGCAATGCTGGTCGATAGATTTGTCATGTATAGAAAGAAACAACTGATTTTTCTTTTCAATCATCGGGATGACCAAGGATTGGAGAAATTAGTAAATTCTTTAAATTGAAATGAATGATTGTCAAAAGTTACTTTTTATCAGAAAGATTATTATTAAGATAATTGTTTAGACACATTTACATGGGACTTGATATAACAATACTACATATGCGCGAGGCTGCTTTTACCTTATAGTACAACGCTCAGGCTCTGCCATCCCTCCACCACGACCGGCCCAGCCAACACGATACACCATACTGCTCGCTAGCAACTACTTACTCCAACTACCACACAGTTCCTACTGCATACAACACTGCTCTCTGGTCTGAGATTCTCTTATACCTTACATATCGCACGCAGCGCGTGGGCAATCCATCGAAATTACATCTGCTCGAATGCGCTAACAACAAATTCCTTAATCATGGACCTCATACAATGGAAGTGAAACATGGACGATAAATACTTTAGTCAAGAAGAGAGTAGAAGCTTTCGAAATGTGGTGCTACAGAAGAATACTGAAGATTTGATGAGTAGATCACATAACTAATGAGGAGTTATTGAATAGAATTGGGGAGAAGAAAAGTTTGTGACACAACTTGTCTAGAAGAAGGGACCGGTTGGTAGGACATGTTCTGAGGCATCAAGGGATCACAAATTTAGCATTGGAGGGCAGCGTGGAGGGTAAAAATCGTAGAGGGAGACCAAGCGATGAATACACTAGGCAAATTCAAAAGGATGTAGGTTGCAGTAGGTACTGGGAGATGAAGAAGCTCACACAGGATAGAGTAGCATGGAGAGCTGCATCAAACCAGTCTCAGGACTGAAGACCACAACAACACTATCGTCGAGTTTGAATTATACTTGATCGCGAAACCCATTATTGTATGTCCGTTGGTTAGGGTCCAGTGCTGTATTGAGTAGAACGTTGCATTGCACAGTTTTCGAATTTCCAGATAGCAGAGTTAGAGGAGCAACGCGTCCGCATTAAATTACAGAGACACCAAATGATGCAGAAAATCTACGGTGATGGGTGCTTAAGCCGTACGAATAGTTCACACGGTTTCAAAATGTCCGGACGGAAGTTAAAGATGACCTTCGTTCAGCACCCCCTTCGACATACACCGAAGACGCTCGTGTCAGGAATAACAACATAATTGTTTGTGCCAACAGAAGACTGACTGTCCGAGAGAGTGCGCAGGGATGGTCACGGAATCCTGACTCAGCATCTTGGAGTGCATCGTGCTGCCGTCAAGCTCGTCCCAGACAGACTTTCGCGTCGCAGCCCGTGAAGAGCATTTGGACCACGCAAATGAGAACGAGATGTTCCTTAAGAAAATCGCAACTGGTTATGAGATGTGGATCTACGTTTATGATGTTGAGCCCGAGATTCAATCTTCACAATGGAACAGCTTCTCCAAGACCGAAAAAACTGCTCATGTCACTTCAAGTGTCAAAATGATGCTGATATTTTTATTGACTTTGAGGGATTATTTTTATAATGAATTCGAGCCACAGCGACAAAATGTTAATCTATGGTTGTTGTTGTGGTCTTCAGTCCTCAGACTGGTTTGATGCAGCTCTCCACGCTACTCTATCCTGTGCAAGCTTCTTTATCTCCCAGTACCTACTGCAACCTACATCTTTCTGAATCTGCTTAGTGTATTCATTGCTTGGTCTCCCTCTACGATTTTTACCCTGCACGCTGCCCTCCAATACTAAACTGGTGATCCTTGGTGCCTCAGAACATGTCCTACCAACCGATCCCTTCTTCTAGTCAAGTTGTGCCACAAACTTCTCTTCTCCCCATATTCTGTTCAATACCTCCTCATTATATATGTGATCTACCCATCTAATCTTCAGCATTCTTCTGTAGCACCACATTTCGAAAGCGTCTATTCTCTTCTTCTTTAAACTATTTATCGTCGATGTTTCACTTCCATACATGGCTACACTCCATACAAATACTTTCAGAAACGACTTCCTGACACTTAAATCTATACTCGATGTTAACAAATTTCTCTTCTTCAGAAACGCTTTCCTTGCCATTGCCAATCTACATTTTATATCCTCTCTAATTCGACCAACCATCAGTTATTTTGCTCCCAAAATAGCAAAACTCCGTTACTACTTTAAGTGTCTCATTTCCTAATCCAATTTCCTCAGCATCAACGGACTTAATTCGACTACATTCCATTATAGTCGTTTGGTTTTGTTGATGTTCATCTTATATCCTCGTTTCAACACACTATCCATTCCGTTCAACTGCTCTTCCAAGTCCTTTGCTGTCTCTGACAGAATTACAATGTCATCGGCGAACATCATTGTTTTTATTTCTTCTCCACGGATTTTAATTCCTACTCCGAATTTTTCTTTTTCTAACGTAACTGCCCGATTAAGGGATCTGACATTCCACGCTCCGATTCGTAGAACGGCAGTTTTCTTTCTTCTGATAACGACGTCCTCTGCCCTCGCTTTCAGCCGTTCGCAGTACCAGAACCGGAAGACCATTTTGGTTAGTGTTACAAGGCCAGATCAGTCAATCATCCAGGCTGTTGCCCCTGCAGCTACTGAAAAGGCTGCTGCCCCTCTTCAGGAACCACACGTTTGTCTGACCTCTCAACAGGTACCCCTCCGTTGTGGTTGCACCTACGGTACGGCCATCTGTATCGCTGAGGCACGCAAGCGCACCCACCGACGGCAAGGTCCACGCTTCATGGGGGGTGCCATCGGGATGTGTTGCGACGTCTGCTGGAAAATGTGGCGAGGCCGTCCGTGGCTGTTGCGTCGTGATAACGCACCGGCACACGCATCTCTTTTGGTGCGTGGCGATCGCACAAATAAACGAGTTCACTGTGCTGCCTCGTCCTCCGTACTCTCCAGACACGACCTCTGTGGTCGTTTTTTTATTTCCAGAGATGAAAACCCCGCTGAAAGAACGAAGAATTGCAACGACACAAGATATAAAAGGAAATTCGCAGACGGCGCTTCGCACTATCCAGCAAGGGGAACCGAGAGAGCTCCCGGAAGTGGAAACGGCGTTGGGACCGGTGGATGAACTGTGGAGGAAACCGTGCACAATAAGTAAAAGGTAAGCGTAAAACATTTTGTGGACAATGTTGAGGAATTTTCTGGGCAGACGTCGTACCATTGTAGTGGTCGCGGTCTTTGATTAAACAGAAGATGGACGTAAACAATTGGACGCTCAATGCCAAGCACTGTTTAGCAACAAATCATTGCTAACCGTAATTCAGTGAAAGCCACACACTTGCGCCACACATCATCTCCTCTATAGCCGCAAATTACTTGTAGAATATGAAGCTCAGTATCTTTCAATCTCACGATCTTTACTCAGCACGTAAACACCTTTCTCACTAACCAGTAGCCCTAAAATTGTTGAAATCATCATCTTAATACATTCGACGACCAGATAATATCACTTCCGTCGGCCTTCTTTCAACTTTCTGGCTTATAATTTTTAGACAGGCATTGATCTCTCTGGGCACAGCACCGGTACAACAGAAAATTTACTCGGACAACTATTAGAGATGCACCAATTTATATATTTTAGCTAATGCAGATAATATTCGAGGAAAAGAATGGAAAAATATGGGGCGATAACGTGTGATGGCAGAAATGCGATGCTCATATCCACAGCTGCTATCGATGAGGCACAAAGACTCGCCTGGTACTTGACTCTGCGGCCGATCCACGGGGGTCCTCCCTCCCTCCCTCCCGCCACAGTGATGGCGTCCGCGCGTAATGGCGGCTCGATATCCAATCACGAGCCCAGAAGATGGGGACAGCGCGCGCATTATGGGGGCCATGACATCAGTGCTCCAGCGGGGGCTCTGTGTGGTCCGACCAAGGGCTCTCTCTCTCTCTCTCTCTCTCTCTCTCTCTCTCTCTCTCCCTCCCTCCTATAATAGCTGAGGAACCATGACTATCTATTGGTGTATAACCTAAAGTATCTACATAAGAAATATTAGTTTTCGAAAAGTCTACATACTACTCTTTGGAGCACAGGTATGACTCTATTCGGAATCCGGAAGGCGCGTGCTAGTCGTCCGCTGTACTACGCTGCACTGCATCGCACGTATTTTGCCATTTATAATTGTGGACTACATCACTGTACAACGCTACACTGCACACCACTACACTCTTTTTTACTAAGTATCAGACCCTAGGTAGATTTCTTCGTTTGTCTGGATACTAAGCTCCTGGCATGCTGCTGCAGTCGACTGCAGTACTGCCCTAAGTTGGAGAGCTTGGGAGACGGCTGTCAGGCTCTCAGTAAATCCTTGCTGGTCCTTCCTGGGGCCCATCTGCTTACTGCTTCCTCAAATTTGTGGTGGGTAGATATTCTGCCGGGGGGCGTCTCGTTGTCGGTGTAAGATCTCTTCTTGCTTGTCTCTCAGACACGTTGGCTTGCTGTGCATAGGCTGGTACTCTAGCTCTCAGCGAATTCAATTTATTCCACAATTCCTCGCCCCTTATTATGCTATACACTGCGGCATTATCAAAGACATTCCTCTCCTAGTCTGTAACGTTTTGCCTAATCTCACACTCCCAGAAGATACGGTCCGGTGCGTCACTCACAAACGACTATGGCGCGTTGTGGTATTTCCAGTAGGTAGGAAGGATATCGACAACGTCGCTACATCGATACTCCGCAGTCCAGCTTACGGCGCTCGGTGGAGGGAACCTGTATCATGACTAGTCATTTTATTTCCTCTTCCACTAGCGAATAGAGCGAGGGGAAAAGACTGTCTATATGCCTATATACGAGCCTTAATTTCTCGTATCTTATGTAAGCAATCCTTACGCGCAACGTACGTTGGAGGCAATGACCGTTCTGCGCTCAACTTAAGACTTTATCAACATTGTTCCTCGAAAGAAACAGCGCCTTCCCTCCAGAGATTCCCATTTGACTTCCCGAAGCATCCCCGTAACCCCCGTAACACTTGCCTCTTGTGCGAACCAACCACTAAAATGTCTAGAAGCCCGCCTTTGAACTGCTTCGATATTTTCCTCTAACCCGACCTGGTACGGATCCCAAACTCTCGAGCAGTACTCAAGAATAGGTCGCACCAGCGTCCTGTATGCCGTCTCCTTTACAGCTGAACAACACTTTCCTAGAATTTTCACAGTAAACGGTAGTCGACCATTAAACTTTCCTACCACAATCCTCGCGTGCTCGTTCCATTTCATTTCGCTTTGCTACGTTATTGTTGTTGTTGTGGTCTTCAGTCCTGAGACTGGCTTGATGCAGCTCTCCATGCTACTCTATCCTCTGCAAGATTCTTCATCTCCCAACACCTACTGTAGCCTACATCCTTCTGAATCTGTTTAGTGTATTCATCTCTTGGCCTCCCTCTACGATTTTTACCCTCCACGCTGCCCTCCAATACTAAATTGGTGATCCCTCGATGTCTCAGAACATGTCCTACCAACCGATCCCCTCTTCTAGTCAAGTTGTGCCAAATGCTCCTCTTCTCCCCAATTATATTCAATACCTCCTCATTTGTCGTGTGATCAACCCATCTAATCTTCAGCATTCTTCTGTAACACCGCATTTTGAAAGCTTCTATTCTCTTCTTGTCTAAACTATTTATCGTCCACGTTTCACTTCCATACATCGCTACACTCCATACAAATACTTCGAGAAACGACTTCCTGACACTTAAATCTATACTCGATGTTAACAAATTTTTCTTCTTCAGAAACGCTTTCCTTGCCATTGCAAGTCTACATTTTATATCCTCTCTACTTCGACCATCATCAGGTATTTTGGCAAAACTCCTTTAATACTTTAAGTGTCTCATTTCCTAATCTAATTCCCTCAGCATCACCCGACTTAATTCGACTACATTCCATTTTCCTTGTTTTGCTTTTGTTGATGTTCATCTTATACCCTCCTTTCAAGACACTGTCCATTCCGTTCAACTGCTCTTCCAAGTCCTTTGCTGTCTCTGACAGAATTACAATGTCATCGGCGAACCTCAATGTTTTTATTTCTTCTCCATGGAATTTAATTCCTACTCCGAATATTTCTTTTGTTTCCTTCACTGCTTGCTCAATATACAGATTGAATAACATCGGGGAGAGGCTACAACCCTATCTCACTCTCATCCCAACCACTGCTTCCCTTTCATACCCCTCGACACTTATAACTACTATCTGCTTTCTGTGCAAATTGTAAATAGCCTTTCGGTCCCTGTATTTTACCCCTGCCACCATTAAGATTTCAAAGAGTGTATTCCAGTCAACATTATCAAAAGCTATAAACGTAGGTTTACCTTTCCTTAATCTATCTTCCAAGATAAGTCGTAGGGTCAGTATTGTCTCACATGTTCCAACATTTCTACGGAATCCAAACTGATCTTCCCCGAGGTCGGCTTCTACCAGTTTTTCCATTCGTCTGTAAAGAATTTGCGTTAGTATTTTGCAGCTGTGACTTATTAAACTGATAGTTCGGTAATTTTCACATCTGTCAACACCTGCTTTCTTTGCGATGGAATTATTATGTTCTTCTTGAAGTCTGAGGGTATTTCGCCTGTCTCATACATCTCGCTCGCCAGATGATAGAGATTTGTCAGGACTGGCTCTCCCAAGGCTGTCAGTAGTTCTAACGGAATGTTGTCTACTCTGGGGGCCTTGTTTCGACTTAGATCTTTCAGTGCTCTGTCAAACTCTTCACGCAGTATCATATCTCCCATTTTATCTTCATCTACATCTTCTTCCATTTCCATAAAATTGTCCTCAAGTACATCGCCCTTGTTAGACCCTCTATATACTCCTTCCACCTTTCTGCTTTCTCTTCTTTGCTTAGAACTGGGTTTCCATCTGCGCTCTTGATATTCATAAAAGTGGCTCTCTTTTCTCCAAAGGTCTCTTTAATTTTCCTGTAGGCAGTATCTATCTTACCCCTAGTGAGATAAGGCTCTGCATCCTTACATTTGTCCTCTAGCCATCCGTGCTTAGCCATTTTGTACTATCTCATTTTTGAGACGTTTGTATTCCTTTTTGCATGCTTCATTTACTGCATTTTTATATTTTCTCCTTTCATCAATTAAATTCAGTATCTCTTCTGTTACCCAAGGGTTTCTAGTAGCCCTCGTCTTTTTACCTATTTGATCCTCTGCTGCCTTCAACATTTCATCCCTCAAAGCTACCCATTCCTCTTCTACTGGATTTCTTTCCCCCATTCCTGTCAATTGTTCCCCTATGCTCTCCCTGAAACCCTGTACAACATCTGGTTCTGTAAGTTTATCCAGGTCCCATCTCCTTAAATTCCCACCTTTTTGCAGTTTCTTCAGTTTTAATCTGAAGTTCATAACCAATAGATTGTGGTCAGAGTCCACATGTGGCCCTGGAAATGTCTTACAATTTATGACCTGGTTGCTAAATCTCTGTCTTACCATTATATAATCTATCTGATACCTTCTAGTATCTACAGGATTATTCCATGTATACAACCTTCTTTCATGATTCTTGAACCAAGTGTTAGGTATGATTAAGTTATGCTCTGTGCAAAACTCTACCAGGCGGCTTCCTCTTTCATTTCTTAGCCCCAATCCATATTCGCCTACTATGTTTCCTTCCCTCCCTTTTCCTACTTTCGAATTCCAGTCACCAATGACTATTAAATTTTCGTCTCCATTCACTACCTGAATAATTTCTTTTGTCTCATCATACATTTCATCAATTTCTTCGTCATCTGCAGAGCTAGTTGGCATATAAACTTGTACTGCTGTAGTAGGTGTGGGCTTCATGTCTATCTTGGCCACAATAATGCGTTCACTATGCTGTTCGTAGTAGCTTACGCGTACCCTTATCTTAAACCTACTCCTGCATTACCTCTATTTGATTTTGTATTTATAACCCTGTATTCACCTGCCGAAAAGTCTTGTTCCTCCTGCCACCGAACTTCACTAATTCCCACTATATCTAACTTTAACCTATCCATTTCGCTTTTTAAATTTCCTAACCTACCTGCCCGATTAAGGGATCTGACATTCCACGCACCGATCCATAGAACGCCAGTTTTCTTTCTCCTGATAACGGCGTCCTCTTGAGTAGTCCCCGCCCGGAGATCCGAATGAGGGACTATTTTACCTCCGGAATATTTTACCCAAGAGGACGCCATCATCATTTAGCCATACAGTAAAGCTGCATGCACTCGGGAAATATTACGGCTGTAGTTTGCCCTCGCTTTCAGCCGTTCGAAGTACCAGAACAGGAAGACCATTTTGGTTAGTGTTACAAGGCCAGATCCGTCAATCATCCAGACTGTTGCCCCTGCAGCTAATGAAAAGGCTGCTGCCCCTCTTCAGGAACCACACGTTTGTCTGGCCTCTCAACAGATACCCCTCCGTTGTGGTTGCACCTACGGTACGGCCATTTGTATCGGTGAGGCACGCAAGCCTCCCCACCAACGTCAAGCTGCATGGTTCATGCAACGTTACGCGCAGATATTTAAACGACGTGATTGTGTCAAGCAGGACACTGCTAATGCAGTATCCCAACGTTACCGATTTGTTTTTCCTACTCAACCACATTAACCTATATAGTTCTACATTTAAAACAAGCTGTAGTTCATAACACCAACTAGAAATTTTGTCTAAATCATATTGTACCTCCTGCAATGACTCAACTTCGACACCTAACCGTGCACCACAACCTGATCACCAAACACTCAGACACTGCTGTTAGCGCTGTCCGCCAAACCATTTGCGTATTCAGAGCACAACGGCGGTTCTGTCACACTTTGCTAGAGCACGCTTGACGATGTGCTTGCCTCTGATGAATCTCCATCGTTAACGACAAATACTGGGTTCTTTAGCTTAAGAAGCTTTCGAGACACTCACATATCTGGGAACCTATTCGCCATGCTCGTACTTTGGCCCCGCGATGGGGCATCGTGTCAAACGCTTTTAAGGAAATCTGCAAATACGGAATCCGGCTGTTGCCATTCTTAGTATATCATATGAGAAAATGGCAAGCTGTGTTTCGTACGAGCGATGCATTCTAAAACCATACTGATACATAATTAGAATTAATTTAATACCTTCAGCTGCTGACGGGCTGTTTAGAAACACATCGCAGGAATGTGAAATCATTTTGATGAAACATTGACGCTCTGCACTTTCACTCAAAAATCTGAAGGACTTGCACCAGGGTGAGCAGTAGTGCCGGAGGCGAGAGTATGTGGGGGCAGAAAGATAGGGGCCGGTTAGGTAGGAGAAACTTTGGAGATGAGGGGCAGGAGCTCAGGTGGATAGGGCGGGGGTAGGGTTGAGGTCACAAGATGGCCGGGATGCAGATGGATGGAGAGGAGGGTTGATGTGGAGTGGGATAGATAGGGAAGAGTTAAAGCTGGTGAGGGGGATAAATAACCGAGCGGATCTCATTGTCTGGGAGAAGTAACCGGCTGAAGTAGCGTTGGTATAGGATACGGAGTTTGTGTGGGCATAGGGACGGAGAGACGTGTTTGTGTAGGCGCGGCAGCATACCAGGGTTGATTAAAGTGGGGTGACTGAAATCTAGTTTGCGGAGATGATAGCTTCCTCGATTCGAAGAAACTATGGGACTGTGAATCTCTGACTGACGTCAGGAAGGAACTGGTAAGTTCTCCTTCCCTGTTATCGTGCGCCCCTGCGCCCTTCCCATCCCTCTGGCTCTGCGGGCCCAGGCGCCGGACCCGTGGCCCACGGCAACCGTCGCAACTGCCTTCCTCTCACTGCCGGCCCACAACACCCACTGCAGCCAGAAAACAAGTGGACGGCGATTCTGATACAACGACATCGAAACAAACGTCGTACTGCAAAAGCGCCAACAATGTTCAGTGAATACTTTTTTTATCCGTAAGCGGTTTCCATCTTCGTATCAGCTCATCTGTAACAGAGTACACGGCAATATTAAAACCGTGGCAGTAAATAACGTGCGAACTGGAACTTGAGTGTAATAAGTGATCCTATATTAACAGCCGTGCCATGTTTTCTTAATGATTGTGTTTCTACTCACAGCAGTAACAGAGGTCGGCTTTTGTTATTCGCCACGTAACCTGTCATAAATACACTCCTGGAAATGGAAAAAAGAACACATTGACACCGGTGTGTCAGACCCACCATACTTGCTCCGGACACTGCGAGAGGGCTGTACAAGCAATGATCACACGCACGGCACAGCGGACACACCAGGAACCGCGGTGTTGGCCGTCGAATGGCGCTAGCTGCGCACCATTTGTGCACCGCCGCCGTCAGTGTCAGCCAGTTTGCCGTGGCATACGGAGCTCCATCGCAGTCTTTAACACTGGTAGCATGCCGCGACAGCGTGGACGTGAACCGTATGTGCAGTTGACGGACTTTGAGCGAGGGCGTATAGTGGGCATGCGGGAGGCCGGGTGGACGTACCGCCGAATTGCTCAACACGTTGGGCGTGAGGTCTCCACAGTACATCGATGTTGTCGCCAGTGGTCGGCGGAAGGTGCACGTGCCCGTCGACCTGGAACCGGACCGCAGCGACGCACGGATGCACGCCAAGACCGTAGGATCCTACGCAGTGCCGTAGGGGACCGCACCGCCACTTCCCAGCAAATTAGGGACACTGTTGCTCCTGGGGTATCGACGAGGACCATTCGCAACCGTCTCCATGAAGCTGGGCTACGGTCCCGCACACCGTTAGGCCGTCTTCCGCTCACGCCCCCACATCGTGCAGCCCGCCTCCAGTGGTGTCGCGACAGGCGTGAATGGAGGGACGAATGGAGACGTGTCGTCTTCAGCGATGAGAGTCGCTTGTGCCTTGGTGCCAATGATGGTCGTATGCGTGTTTGGCGCCGTGCAGGTGAGCGCCACAATCAGGACTGCATACGACCGAGGCACACAGGGCCAACACCCGGCATCATGGTGTGGGGAGCGATCTCCTACACTGGCCGTACACCTTTGGTGATCGTCGAGGGGACACTGAATAATGCACGGTACATCCAAACCGTCATCGAACCCATCGTTCTACCGTTCCTAGACCGGCAAGGGAACTTGCTGTTCCAACAGGACAATGCATGTCCGCATGTATCCCGTGCCACCCAACGTGCTCTAGAAGGTGTAAGTCAACTACCCTGGACAGCAAGAACTCCGGATCTGTCCCCCATTGAGCATGTTTGGGACTGGATGAAGCGTCGTCTCACTCGGTCTGCACGTCCAGCACGAACGCTGGTCCAACTGAGGCGCCAGGTGGAAATGGCATGGCAAGGCGTTCCACAGGACTACATCCAGCATCTCTACGATCGTCTCCATGGGAGAATAGGCCTGCATTGCTGCGAAAGGTGGATATACACTGTACTAGTGCCGACATTGTGCATTCTCTGTTGCCTGTGTCTATGTGCCTGTGGTTCTGTCAGTGTGATCATGTGATGTATCTGACCCCAGGAATGTGTCAATAAAGTTTCCCCTTCCTGGGACAATGAATTCACGGTGTTCTTATTTCAGTTTCCAGGAGTGTAGATTCGAGTGTTGTCAAGACTCAGACCAATTCTTAATAAAGAGTTATCCGTCAGCAGCTCTTGGCTATTGCGAAATATGACTGTTTTCAAATACTTATACCTGTGGGGCAACACCTTCAAAAATAATAGTATCGAATTTTAAAAAATGAGCACATTTTTCGGATCTCATTTGAGAAAAGATGAATATGCAGCAAATATTAAGACAACCCCTTATAAAGGCAAGTCTTCCGGTCCACATCGTAAACCAATTAGGTGCCTTTCATCCTAGTGCTGATATAATACTCCCTTACTTAGGAACCGCACAACTACAACTACTCGCATGACGAAAAATCCGTAGCCAAGTGGTGGAAGCTTGGACAGGTCACGCCAGTGTTCAGGAGAGGAAAGAGGAGTAATATCTCGAATTACAAATCCACATCACTGACGTCGACTGGCTGTAGAACTTTGTAACATTACGAATTACCTCGGTTACACGATCAATCAGTCAAATCTGAAGGCTGTCGGTTCAATTAAATACCGGTTATTACAGTCAGGAACAGCTTAAATTGGAAAGATCAAATAGATAATGTTGTGGGGAGACTAACCAGAGACTGCGTTTTATTGGCAGCACACTTGGAAGTGAAGTCGGAGGTCGCGCGGATAGATTTAAGTGTTCATTTTTCCTGCTCGCTATTCGAGTATGAAACGGTAGGGAAATAGTCTGCTTCGTTGAACCCTCTCTCTGCCAGCCACTACACAATACGGTAAGTAAATGTCGCCAGATTAATCGGACCAATAAATTCGTATATTTAGAAGAGAGCACAGAAAACGTCATAACCACATCTGTACAGTCATATTTCAAAAAATTACAAGTACAATGGGGAAGAGAATAGTTGGTTTCTACGATCATATTCAAAGAATAGATATTTACATACTAAGAAGAAAATTATTTAATTAGTTCGAATAAATCAAAATGCACCGAAGAAGCGGAAGACGCCACGTGGAAATTTAAAAACGCTCAACATGACATCTGTGCGTTGCTCCCACTTGAGAACAAGATATGAAGTTACACAGTTCTCCAGGAAAAGTTCGAACAGTAGAGCAGCTGACGCGTGACTTTTATTTCGGTGCGAAGAATTCGCAGTTCGCAGTGCGCACGCCGGCCGGCGAACAAAGGCGGTGCACCGATGAAAGGCATTAATAACGCCGTGCAACAATCAACTGGTTGTGCGAGAAACGGAAAGAAAGAAAGAACTGAAATTAAAGTAGTCGACAGCGGCTGAAACAAGGTAAAGGAAAACTCGTATAGCGTTGTCGGGTGCGACACACCCATCCTAGGTGTGGTGGTTCTAACAATACCATCACTTGCAAAGTCGGTTGGAAATCAGATTAATAATAATAATCAGATTAATTAATGTTCGCTTTATCGGGCAACAACAAAGTTATTGACTGTGAATGGTATCGTCAGAATGGAAATAATAAAGTCAGTGTAAAAAAAGTGATTAATTATGGCACTTATCTTGAATGGATTCCCATGTAGATTTCGTCGAAGTTGTTATGGCTCATCTTGTTGATCCTAGGGTGGTTCCACTTTGACTGCTAAAAGGTCCAGATCTGTATTTTAGCAATATTTGAAGACCTAACAAATGCCTTTTTCAGGAAATTCTTAATGATCAAACAAACCCAGATCGGAACAATGGTATGGTAGAAATAATTTTTTATTTGGTGTTCACGATCCACATTTTTATTAAACTTCTCGTAAGTTCATATATACTTCTTCTTAATTGTCACATCATCAAGAAAACAGTTTTGTATCAATCTTCATATATTTTATTTCCACTTTAACCAAACCCAAGACTTGACTGTTCTTTTACAAAGCGAAATAACAACCTAACTTTTCCAAAGTGAAACAAAGACTGCTCTGTGCGCAGTCGCGCCAGAACGGTTACAAATAAGTCAAAGATTATGACAGTCTCACAGAAACAAATACACACAAGAACCGTATCACTGTAATATATCGATACATCGGAGTACCTATACATTAATAAAACCGAATGTGAATATTGTCACAAAAATAAGTCTGTTACTTCACAGAAAAGTAGCACGATATTACTGGTATCGAGAACTGGGGTTGGAGTGCCGTAATGGTCACATGAGTAAGGAAGCATTACAGGGTGGGGTCCGCTCGGCGGCGGTCCACCCCCGGCCACTGCAGCGCCCGCCCACACGGACCCGCTTCCCGCGTTCATTTTTCGCCTCCCTCTGCGTCTTTCACCCACTGCACTTCCGTCCAAAAGCAAATCGACTTCTCATCGATGCCTACGATGTCTCATAACTCTACTAATAGGCAAATTTCGCAATAAAATTATTTTTCACTCAATTAGATTCAGTACAACGTTAGTAGCTTAGGATCTATCCAACTAATCTCCAGCGTTTCCTGCTGCACCGCATTTCAGAAGCTTCTATTCTAATGATGGCTAAACTGTTCATCGACAACGCTTCACTTCTCTGCATTGTATATTCGATGCTAACAAATTTCTCTGTGTTTCCTTGTTGGCATTCAGTCCTTTATGTTCGCATTCTGCATTTTGTGGCCTCTGTACATCGGCCATCGTCAGGTATTTTTTCTGCCTCAGTAGCAAAACTCAATTACGTTTAGCGTCTCCATTTCAATATAATTCCCTCATCAGCAACTGATTTAACTGGTCTGTGCTGCGTGCGCCTTGTTATACTTTGTTTGTGCTAATCTTAGAATCCCTTTTCAAGACTCTGTCCATTCCGTTCAACCGATTTTGCAAGTCCTTTGCTGCCTATGACAGTATTAAAATGTCATCGGAATTTCTTCTCGTTTCCAAGTTTTTCCTCGGTTTCTTCTATTGCTTTGCTCAGTGTACAGAGTGAACAACACAAGCCTGTCTCAGACGCTGCTTCTCCTCCACGCCGTCGCCTCCTACAGCTCCGGTACGTACTCTATACAAGTCGTGGCTAAGCCGTTGCTCCCTGTAGTCTACCCCTACTACCTTCGCAGCTTAACAGAGAATATTCTAGCCAACACGGTAAAAAGCTTTCCTCTACGTCTACAAATGCTATAAACGTATGCCTCTCTTTCTTCAACCCCTATTCTAAGATAAGCCTTAAGGTCAGTATCGCCTCACGTGTTTCTATTATTTGAACTTACTACGTTACTCTTGAAAACTGAGGGTATTTGGTCCGCCTGGTGTATCTTACGTGAGAGCTGGTATAGGTTTTTTCATTACAGACGGGGCTGTCAAGAATGTCAGTAGCTTTCAGGGAATGTGGTCTGCTTTGAATTGGGTAGAAATGATACTCAACTGAACAGCAACTGAAATAAAAAAGTCTTCTGACTTACGAGTACCCGCAGTATACAGGCTGTTTCAAAAAGAATATACCTATTTCGAATGCATATATTTATTAAACTTTAATACATATCTATATGGAACTTAACACACATATTTACGAACCTCCCAAGTTCAGATTACAGATGTTCAGTATGTCCTCCATCAGCGATACCAACTTATCCCATCCTCGGATAAGCATGTCCTTCGTCACTGATGTTACGGCAGTACGGATCTGGTTTTTCAACTCTTCCAGGGTCTGGTGGTATATAAACGTTGTCTTTAACGAAACTCGCAGGAAGAAGTCAAAGGGTGTCAAATCCGGTGACCGTGGAGCGCAGCTGAGACATGCCAAGTCACCAGCTCCTTGACGACCAATCCAACGGTTCGGTAGAGTTTCATTTAGATATTCAGGCACTTGGAGACTCCGGTGTAGGGGTGCCCCATCTTGTTGAAAAATGAAGTTGTCTTCGTGCAGCCTCGGAAACAACCAGTTTTGTAACATAGCGACATACTGCTCACCGTTAACGGTGTTTCCATCAAAGACTAATGGGTTGTAAACAGATGATCGGGATATGGCACAAAACACATTGACTTTGGGCGAATCTCGTACATGTTCTATGGCTGCATGTGAGTTCTCTAGGTCCCAAATTCGAACACTGTGCTTGTTTACCTAACCATTAACATGGAAGGTCGCTTCATCACTGAACACGATGCTTTGAGTGAAAGTGTTATCACTGTCAGTAGCATCGAGAATCTCGTTGGAAAATGCCACACGTTTGAGTTTGTCATCAGAACGCAGTCCGCCCCTGGTACCTGAGTGGTCAGCGCGACGGAATGTCATACAAAACGGTTCGGGTTCGATTCCCGGCTGGGTCGGAGATTTTCTCCGCCAGGGGGCTGGGTGTTGTTTTGCCCTTATCATCAACATCATTTCATCCCCACCGACACGCGAGTCGTCGCAATGGCGTCAAATCGAAAGACTTGCACCCGGCGAACGGTCTACCCGGCGGGAGGCTCTAGCCACACTGCATTTCCATTTGTATCAGAACGCAGAGCTTGTAACAGCTGTAACTTGCACCGCTTCATAACCAACCGACGTCTCAAAACACGCCAAATTGTTGTTGTAGGCAGTTGTAACACCAGACTGGCGCGACGAGTTGATTTTGAAGGACTGCGTTGGATAGCAGTTGAATTCGTGTAACATTTTCTTCAGGAACACGAGGGCGGCCCGGACTTTACATACACATCCTGTATCTAGAAACTGTCGATACCATCGGTGAATGTGCCATCCATTCGGAGGATCAATTTGGTACCTCAACCTGAAACGTCTTTGGACTGTAATCACGGTATTGCACTTCGTAAACTCGCGAACACAAAATGATTTCTGCATCGGAGTAGCCATTTTAAACACATGACGGTTACAAAGCAAAACAGAAAAGAACTGACATCTTGCGGCTATTGATAAAAACTAGACTATGTATTCGTTTCTCCAATGGCCGATTCGATGCGCAGCGATCGATAGTTTGGACAAAATAATACTTAGTAATACGTATACTCTTTTTAAAATATCCTGCACATTGTACTCACACAAATCTTCAACTGAATACAGCTGGCTAAACGGTCAGTGCACGTTTTCCTTTTATTACCAAGTGTTTACTGTCAGTTCCAGCAAATGCAAGAGTTACGTTACGCCAGGTTTATAGTGCAGAGTAGTGTAAGTCAGTATTGTGTTACGTTTTTAACAGCGTCGCGTTTATGTGAGTGGTCCACTGTGCTGCGTTTTCGAACAGGTGTCGAGGAGAGGCGGATGATAGAACAAGTGATGTATACTGAGGTGGGTCGTCGGAAGTTCCCTGTGTTGCCTCTACAGCCCTAAATATTGAGAAAGTGTTGCCGGCGCCAACTGGCCTCTCGATTACGTCCCATAAATCTTCGATGGGTTTCACGTCGGGCGACCTGGATACCTTCGAATTGTTTTTTTCGGAACATGAAGTCCATCAGTGGCTGCAGATGTTCTCCAGATTGTCAGCAATTTCCAGTGAATAATCCATGTTGATAGGAGTATACTGGGGCACATTTGTATAAGACCACAGACCCAGAGATACTGCTTCTGGTCTGAGGTTATTATAGTGTTGGAGTAAGCTCACTTGTGGGTGGTAGCTGTCGGTGAGCGAAAGACGATGGAGTACGCAGTTTTTGTGGTGTGCTGTGTGAAGCCACCAAGTGTTAGATTAATTTTGGTATTTCAATATTGTTGAAGTTGGAAGTTGAAGTCTTCATGCAAGCATGGTAAAGATGTTAAGTAATAATGATTCCTGATTTTGCCAGCGCTTTATTATAGATGAGTTGGGTGATAATTTGTAATTGCAAAGTAACCCCAGAAGGTACGTAAACCGATTTGATAAAAAGGCTACTTAGATATTTCACTCTGTAATGTTTCTAAGAGCTATATTTAATTTGATGATTTGCATTTATGTTGGATTAATGAAGTTAGATAATAGGTGCTATCTAAATCTCATTGTTTATGAATCGATTGTGAGTAATGTAACTTCAACTGTCAAATGTTTATGGAAAGACAAACTTTACTTTCAATACAGTTCTGCAAAAAAAAAAAAAAAAAAAAAAAAAAAAAATCTGTGTTAGTAATTCAGCATAATCAGCAGTGGCTCCCTGTCCAGGTCATATATTTTTTAAAGATGCTGGATTTTCTTAAATGTTCTCGTTTATCAGCCAAAAGAATTTCATGTGCATTTCAAGTATTATGGCCAGCATTGCACACTGCTGAGCATGTAGCTAGCATATATATATATATATATATATATATATATATATATATATATATATATATATATATATACTCCTGAAAATTGAAATTAGAACACCGTGAATTCATTGTCCCAGGAAGGGGAAACTTTATTGACACATTCCTGGGGTCAGATACATCACATGATCACACTGACAGAACCACAGGCAACAGAGCATGCACAATGTCGGCACTAGTACAGTGTATATCCACCTTTCGCAGCAATGCAGGCTGCTATTCTCCCATGGAGACGATCGTAGAGATGCTGGATGTAGTCCTGTGGAACGGCTTGCCATGCCATTTCCACCTGGCGCCTCAGTTGGACCAGCGTTCGTGCTGGACGTGCAGACCGAGTGAGACGACGCTTCATCCAGACCCAAACATGCTCAATGGGGGACAGATCCGGAGATCTTGCTGGCCAGGATAGTTGACTTACACCTTCTAGAGCACGTTGGGTGGCACGGGATACATGCAGATGTGCATTGTCCTGTTGGAACAGCAAGTTCCCTTGCCGGTCCAGGAATGGTAGAACGATGGGTTCGATGACGGTTTGGATGTACCGTGCACTATTCAGTGTCCCCTCGACCATCACCAGAGGTGTACGGCCAGTGTAGGAGATCGCTCCCCACACCATGATGCCGGGTGTTGGCCCTGTGTACCTTGGTCGTATGCAGTCCTGATTGTGGCGCTCACCTGCACGGCGCCAAACACGCATACGACCATCATTGGCACCAAGGCACAAGCGACTCTCATCGCTGAAGACGACACGTCTCCATTCGTCCCTCCATTCACGCCTGTCGCGACACCACTGGAGGCGGGCTGCACGATGTTGGGGCGTGAGCGGAAGACGGCCTAACGGTGTGCGGGACCGTAGCCCAGCTTCATGGAGACGGTTGCGAATGGTCCTCGTCGATACCCCAGGAGCAACAGTGTCCCTAATTTGCTGGGAAGTGGCGGTGCGGTCCCCTACGGCCCTGCGTAGGATCCTACGGTCTTGGCGTGCATCCGTGCGTCGCTGCGGTCCGGTCCCAGGTCGACGGGCACGTGCACCTTCCGCCGACCACTGGCGACAACATCGATGTACTGTGGAGACCTCACGCCCAACGTGTTGAGCAATTCGGCGGTACGTCCACCCGGCCTCCCGCATGCCCACTATACGCCCTCGCTCAAAGTCCGTCAACTGCACATACGGTTCACGTCCACGCTGTCGCGGCATGCTACCAGTGTTAAAGACTGCGATGGAGCTCCGTATGCCACGGCAAACTGGCTGACACTGACGGCGGCGGTGCACAAATGGTGCGCAGCTAGCGCCATACGACGGCCAACACCGCGGTTCCTGGTGTGTCCGCTGTGCCGTGCGTGTGATCATTGTTTGTACAGCCCTCTCGCAGTGTCCGGAGCAAGTATGGTGGGTCTGACATACCGGTGTCAATGTTTTCTTTTTTCCATTTCCAGGAGTATATATATATATATATATATATATATATATATATATATATATATATATATATATATGAGAGACCAGAATATATCGCGTCACTCCGTTACTGCTTTAGAGGTAAGACAATTTAATTTATTTGTTATGTGCACAGGGTCCAAAGCTATCAGTTTTTAACAGGGTCAAATGATTCAGTGTTTAAGGGGCTGAATGAATTTTGCAGTGGCTGTATTTCTTTATTGGTATTGGGAGTTGCATTGTGCAATCAATTCGTGTAAAGTTTTGCTAACATTAACACAGAGTAAGCACACCACTTGCGGCTACAACACGCTACACGATTATTCGAGTTCAGTAACCATTCCACAGTTCATACATTCATTCAACGTTATCTTAAAAAGTTCGTAAGCGACTTCAGCGCCAACTCTTCTACCTCATATCGCTATCCCGTGCCTTTTTCTAGTGCACTGTTTAGAATACTGCTGCTCGCATCTTTACAATGAACGAAGACGGTTCAAGTCCCCCTGGTAGCTGGACAACATTTGCTCGAAACATTCTTTTATTTTGCTTCCGGACAAGAATTTCTTTGGGATGGTCAAGAAAAATAGGACGCACGGTATTCCGTGCCACTTTTCAACCCTCTCTCGGTTGCTCAGTATTTACGTGCCACATAACTCTTATCATTTATACGGAAATGTTTCTCCTTTCTGCAAAGGTTTCTACAATGAGTTTCCCACATTCACGCATACTTTGTGTGACCCCCTCAGTTTACGATCAGTCTGAACACACGGAGACTCGCCAAGTGTAGCTGTGCGAGGTTCCTTCTCGTTTTGAACTGCACGATGTGAGCTTCAGTAAGATTAAGAGACTGTCCAGTTGAGCAGTTTCATCCGTACATGACGCTCACCCCAAACTGCAGCACGGCTAGGGCAAATTACTTACCGTATGTGCACTCGCACATAGCGTTTGACGCTGGTTCCCCACTCCGCGCGATCCATCATAGCCGTGAAAAACGGAGAAAGAGAGAGAGAGAGAGGGGGGGAGGGAGAGAGAGAGAGAGAGAGAGAGAGAGAGAGAGAGAGAGAAGCATAGAGGGTGACAGCGTCAGCTTCCTGTAAAACAGGCAACCAGCAGCAGCAGCAGCAGCAGCAGGAATGTGGGTTAATTATGAGGGGAAGCCCAGGCCTGGCATTCCACGCAGGTTGGCAGCCCTGCTCAGCGAGCCACCGTCATATGGCCCGCCCTGCCCGCTGGTCGTGTCCCAGCTCTCATAAATACTGCATACCAGAGGCTGGTAACTCACGAAAACCCGGAAATATAAGAGGCGATCTAAAAGTTTCTGGTCCAGTATCCGATGCCAGTCGGCGGAATAACCCTTACACGTTCTTCATTCTCCGACGGACGTTTACCAGCATCTGTCGTTGGACACAAAGATAAGAATAACAGCGCTCTGGTTCTGTTTGGACGCATTTGGTAAGAAAGTTGGCACAGTTTACCGCACGCATTGCTACACCAATCCGTTGCGTACACGGCGGTGCTCGTGCCAGAACGAGACTGTGTAGTTTCGTAGACCGGAGAGAGCTCCAACGTACTGCAGTGAGGCGTAGCCGAGTACGTGAGTGTGACTCGGTTTGGGGTGCAGCTTGATAGTGAACGGTGGTTTTACACGTTTGCAGCTTTGCTTATATAGCTCTTGATGATTTTTAAAGCGGAATAAGTGGTTAATTCCTTATTGTATGGCTTCAAATGACAAGTAAGATTCAAGTGCATGGCGTTTGCAATGTGTTTAAATTCGCCAGTTATTACGCCCCATGGTAGCTGCTGACATGAAACTTCCTCATAATGTCCCGCTGTGCGCAGCCATTTTCTGCTGCAAGTAGGTTTGAAACTACATACTTCTTTTTTTCTCTAGTTTTTCCAGATGTTGTGAACTTACATAAAAAAGACTAATAGACAGCAATGGACTCTTAAATCAACGAAAATGGCAGTTTCAACTATTTTATCTTCTGAAATGAGAGTTTTAAAACCATATAAGGATTTTCACGTATCAAAATCGACATCAGAAAGATGCTTTCGATAAGCTAAGAATAATCCCAATATGGAGTTGACAAACCAGATGGATAGTTTAGAAATATGTTCATATTGGAAATAGAGGAAGGCCTGGTAGCATACCTGAAGTCAAGTGTGTGTGTGAAATCTTATGGGACTTAACTGCTAAGGTCATCAGTCCCTAAGCTTACACACCAGTTAACCCAAATTATCCCAAGGACAAACACACACACCCATGCCCGAGGGAGGACTCGAACCTCCGCCAGGACCAGCCGCACAGTCCATTACTGCAGCGCCACGGACCACTCGGCTAATCCCGCGCGGCTACGTGGTCAAAAAATGGTTCAAATGGCTCTGAGCACTATGGGATTTAACATCTATGGTCATCAGTCCCCTAGAACTGAGAACTACTTAAACCTAACTAACCTAAGGACATCACACAACACCCAGTCATCACGAGGCAGAGCAAATCCCTGACTCCGCCGGGAATCGAACCCGGGAACCCGGGCGTGGGAAGCGAGAACGCACCACCACGAGCTGCGGACTATGTGAAGTCAATGGAGCGCAGACTGTTTAGTCCGATGACAGAACATCTCATTGTCGGATCATTAGTCTACCACCTATCGGAAATAAATGGCTTACCTCTCAGCTTTGACAGAGGAACCTGTTCAGCTGGGCAGGACTGGAATATAGGGTTTATCATCAGATATCCTATGCTGTCTATTCGCAAGCCAGAAAACACATCTCGTGCACGACCGATGAGGTTCAATAAATCCGCACAAACAGTAACTCGGTACTTACTAATCATTCAGAATAAGTCCGCTCGGAGTTCCCCTACCAGCGTTGGAGGCGCGCTACGTTGCACAGACGCTGCAGGAACGCCCTTAAATGGGAATCTTTCGGTCGCCCCTTATAGTGGATTTGAGGCGGTAGTGTACCACACAGTGGTGTTCTGGGCGCTCACTTTTGTTTTCTGCCACATCGCATCTTGTTGCAAGGTGAGGGTGATATAAACAACAAACTTAGCGAAACACGTCATGTCGTTGTAATGAAAAGCGTATGATTTCTGAATGTGAACAAATGTATCATGGAAGTACACCATCAGACCAAAATGACTTACAAGTTCGTGGCGGCGTCCATCGGTAATGCTGGAATTCAATATGGTGTTGGTCCACCTTTAGCCTTGATGAAAGCTTCCACTTTCGCAGGCATACGTTCAATCAGGAGTTGGAAGGTTTCTTGGGGAATGGCAGCCCATTCTTCATGGAATGCTACTCTGAGGAGAGGTATCGATGACGATGGGTGAGGCCTGGCACGAAGGTGGCATTCCAAACCATCTCAAAGGTGTTCTATAGGATTCAGGTCAGGACTCTGTGCAGGCCAATCCATTACGGAGATGTTAGTGTTGTGTGACAACTCCTCCACAGGTCGTGTATTATGAACAGGTGTTCGATCGTGTTGAAAGATGCAATCGCCATCCTCGAATTGCTCTTCAACAGTGGGAAGCAAGAAGGCACTTAAAACATCAATACAGGCTTGTGTTGTGATAGTGCCACGCTAAAGAACAAGTGGTGGAAGCTCCCTCCATGAAAAACACGACCACACCATAGCACCACCGTCTCCGAATTTTACTGTTCGCATTACACACGCTAGCAGATGACGTTCACCGGGCATTTGCCATATCCACATCCTGCCATCTGATCGCCACATTATGTACCGTGATTCGTCACTCCACACAATGTTTTTCCACTGTTCAGTCGTCCAATGTTTGCGCTCTTTACTCCAAGCGAGGCCACGTTTGGCATTTAGCAGCGTGATGTGTGGCTTATGAGCAGCCGCTCGACCACGAAATCCAAGTTTCCTCACCTGCCACCTAAGTGTCATAGTACTTTCTGTGGGTCCTGATGCAATCTGGAATTCCTGGGTCATGATCTGGACAAATGTCTGCCTACTAGACATTACGACCCTCTTCAAGTGTCGGCGGTCTCTGTCAGTCTACACACGAGGTCGGCCTGTACGCTTTTGTGCTGTACGTGTCCTTTCACATCGAGAACAGTGGACCTAGGGATGTTTAGGAGTGTGGAAATCTGGCGTACAGACGTATGACACAAGTGACACAAAATCAGCTGACCACATTCGAAGTCCGTGAGTACTGCCGAGTGCCCCATTCTGCTCTCTCACGATATCCAATGTCTACTGAGGTCGCTGATGTGGAGTACCTGACAGTAGGTGGCAGCACAATGCACCTAATATGAAAAAGGTATGTTTTTGGGGGTGTCCGGATATTTTTGATCACATAGCGCTTCTGTGCAGGGAAGATCAGCCGGCTGCAGGAAATTTCGATTTTATTCATTTTATACACTGAAGCGCCAAAGAAACTGGTATAGGCGTATTCAAATATAGAGATATGTAAACAGGCAGAATACGGCGCTGCGGTCGACAACGGCTATATAAGACAACAAGTTTCTGGCGCAGTTGTTACATCGGTTACTGCTGCTACAAGGGCAGGTTATCAAGAGTCTAAGAGCACAAGCGATGGGACACAGCATCTCCGAGGTGGCGATGAAGTCGGGGTTTTCCAGTACGACCATTACACGAGTGTACAGTGAATATCAGCAACCAGGTAAAATATCAAATCTCCGACATCGCTGCGGCAGCAACAAGATCCTGAAAAAACAGGACGAACGACGACTGAAGAGAATCATTCAACGTGTCAGAAGTGCAAGCCTTCTGCAAATTGCAGCAGATTTCAATGCTGGGCCATCAACAAGTGTCAGCGTGTGAAGCATTCAATGAAACATCATCGATGTGAACTTACGGAGCCGAAGGCCCACTCGTGTACCCTTGACTGCAAGACAGAAAGCTTTAAGCCTCGCCTGGGCCCGTCAACACCGATATTGGACTGTTGATCAGTGGAAACATTTTGCCTGGTCGGAGGAGTCTCGTTTCAAATTGTATCGATCGGATGGACGTGTACGGGTGTGAAGACAACCCCACGAATCCATGGACCCTCCATGTCAGCAGGTGGAGTCTCTGTAATGGTGTGGGGCGTGTGCAGTCTGAGTGATATGGCATCCCTGATACGTCTAGATACGACTCTATGAAGTGTCGCGTACGTAAGCATCCTGTCTGATCACCTGCATCCATTCGTGTCCATTGTGCATTTGACGGACTTGGGCAATTCCAGCAGGACAATGCGACACCTCACACGTCCAGAATTGCTACAGAGTGGCTCCAGGAACACTCTTCTGAGTTTAAACACTTCCGCTGGCCAACAACTGCCCAGACATGGACATTAATGAGCATATGTGCGATGCCTTGCAACGTGCTGTTCAGAAGAGATCTCCAACCCCTGGTAGTCTTACCGATTTATGGATATTGCTGTAGGATTCATGGAGTCAGTTTCCTCCGGCACTACTTCAGACATTAGTCGAGTCCATGACACGTCCTTCTGCGTTATTAAGCTGGTGTACCGGTTTCTTTGGTTTTCAGTGTATATTTAGTCTGTTTTTCTCTTTTTGCCTATGTCGTATGCAACGGTTTTGACACGAATGAATAAATAAATATAAGTGGAAGTACAAAGTTGGGAATGTCGTCTGCTCTAGGTGTCCATCCGCGCCCTCCTTGAAGCTCCTCTCAGTGGCGAGAGCAGCAGCAGCAGGCGGCGCTGCTCCAGTGGTCCTCCCTGCCAATGAAAGCGCGCCCACGTTTCTTAGCGAGGAAATCAAACTGCCCAGCTTGTTGAAATCTGCCAGTACCCAGCATTCAACAGAAATACCGCGTGGCTCCTCGTTGCCTTCCAACAGTCTCCTTCCGCCACACTCAAGTCTGTGTCTCAAAAAATGGCTCTGACCACTATGGGACTCAACATCTTAGGTCATACCTGTAAGTCCCCTAGAACGTAGAACTACTTAAACCTAACTAACCTAAGGACATCACACACACCCATGCCCGAAGCAGGATTCGAACCTGCGACCGTAGCAGCCCCGCGGTTCCGGACTGCTGCGCCAGAACCGCATGGCCACCGCGGCCGGCGTCTGTGTCTCAGAGTGAAATGTTACTCTCAACTGAAATTGAAAATCATTTACTCAGCGCGGTGCAAAACACGCCTACCTTTCGATTCCGTTCAGTCTTGAAACGCTCCACGATGCTAGCTTTCAAGTGGGTAACGTGGAGTAGTGGTGTATCCCGTACCGCTCCATCACAGTCTTGAAATGTTCATTGTAAAAGTCACCACCGTGATCGGTTTGAAGATTGTCCGGGCATCGATTCGTTGCTGTCTGCAGCAAACGTTCAAAAACTACAGCAAGATCTCTACCCGTTTTAGTTTTCACAGGTAATCCCCATGCGAATTTAGAGTATGTGTCAATAACCATTAAAATGTATTTGAATGCATTATTCTCATGTGAATATTGATTCATATCTACGAGATCGGCTTGCCACAAGTCATCCAGCCCTTCAATCATAACCTGCCTGTTAGGATATGTTTTGCGTGCTGGCATGTGCAATGTTCGAACTACCGTCCCCATACTTATTCGATGATACCTCTCTCTCGAAGCTCAGAGATTATCGAAACAAACTCATTCGAATGAGCTGTATCGCCCGCAGCAGCTGCAGCCATCAACAGTCGAAATCCGTCTAATTAGTTCATCCGGCTCATCGTAATATATATACGGTGGGAGTTGATTACTCACTCCTTTATGCTGAAAGTCTACACCCTCACCAATACTTTTAGGTTGCTCATTCAGTAAAGGTTGTATAGTGGTTGTGTATTTAGAGTTTTTCCGGTTTCTCAGTGTTCCGTCAGGGTTTTTATACAGCTCAGTCAATTGTAGTATTTCATCATTACTTTGTGATCATTGGTTGAGTATTTTAAGTTTTTTGAGGGCCTTAGGAAGATTAGATTCATTTTCGCCAGGTGTTCTTTTAAACTCTGTATCCCCGATGCGTATTGTGCTATCGGATAAACTTATAGTTTGAGAGCCTAGCACGTACGGTCTCTCCCTGTTGATACCAAATATTCTATCTATCTTACCCGCCCCATACTAGTTGGTGAATTCTGCGATTGCAGCATTGTCACGCGAAGCCATCTTAGTGATAGATTCGGTAACAGGTTTAAAAGTTTCTCTCAGTGTTTGCTCGCGATCCATATGTCCCAACCTCAGCAAACGTAATTTCTATCGAACTGCTTTGCGCGCCTGAATGACTTTATGCTTTGCCGATGACTTGGAGCATACTAATCAGAACTCTGACGTATATGCTTTGTTGTTGTTCTTCTTGCACCTCCTTCTTCATTAACAACAATCTCAGCTTCTATCTTGCCTCAGTTGCGCTAATTCTATTCTCTAGCCGATTTTGGTTAAGCTCAAGAAGTTTCTGAATGTCCTTTAATTCCCTTACAACCTTACCGAGTTTTCCCTCAAGACTCTTAAATTTCATACCGTTGTACATGCGACCATTCTGTCTATGCACACCTAACCTCTGAGACTGAGCGTCCGCCATGCGTGCGAATTTGTCCACGGTGTAGTGTCTACTGACGCATTCAGCTATTTTGTACGTTTATATATGGAGAAACTCTTGGAAGTTCCGGTTATACCTACCGTCATTCAAATTGCGACTTTTATCAATAACGAGAAACCCGTATTGTGAATGGTTCCAACAATCAGCACATATCTTTACAAATTCATTGTTTGGCATGTCGGTCCCTACATGAGCCTCGTAAATGTGTTTTAAATTGAGATTGTCTTGTTTGAAGGTTATAATGAGGTTGGCGTTATCCCTCACCAACTGTTTTGGGATCCTGGAATATGTCTGACTCAGATAAAATACGTCAACACCCATATGACGACCAAAGCAGAAATATCTACGGATTTGATTTTGCTTCCCAACAACCACATCGTCAAATATGAAGACAGTGTCAGGCTTTACCTCTTCAGGTGGGGGGATGTCGTCGCTTTCACTGAGTACACCATCTACCCCATCTAGTATTTTCTGCAGTAACTGGTACCTGACGAAAAGGTGCTCGAAGCGGACTCCGTCTATGTGCGTTAACAGAGCCATGAGGACATTTGTCTGACCACAGTTGGAAGGGCCTACAACCATCGTTCGTATGCTGCCAGGAAGGAGTGTTCCATTCTCCTCCTTCATGTTGCTCCTCTGGTCTTGCTCATCATCACAGGACCAGTCGCCTACAACAAAGTCCTTGCGGCGAGGGCGCTTCACCCAGCCTGCCGTGATACCTCCTGCGATGGGTACTGGCGTGCAACAGGCTTTTATGTGATAAATAATATGTGTGTGTAGCCACCATAGCGCACTCACCTTACCAACTGAGCTACAGCGGATACTCCAAGTGCAAGGGAAGAGTGTCACACACATTAACGTACATAAACGTGTACTAACGTGCATTAACGTATGTGAAATTTTTGTCTATAGAAATAAATAGACAAACAGAAATTTAAGATTATAAACATATTTATTTAGTCACGATCTACAATTATGATCAGCATGGAAAAAAATAACTTCATTCTTTTTTAAACGGTGCAGCAGAAGTACAGCATTAGGAAAATAACTGCTTCTTATATACCTCAAATTCAGCAGGTATATCTCGTAATGTGATAGGCGCATTGCAATAGTCTGGTATTCCATCAGTAAATTTGAGTTCAACATTTTCAACACCTATTCGAGGAATAGCACAAGACTTCGGCACTGCAGTTATACAGGTCTAAAACAATGATCTATGTCTTCTATGTGAATGCTACATGTGTGAAGCTAGTTAATGATGTCACTGTATACAGATTGAACTCATGGACTGTGCGGCTGGTCCCGGCGGAGGCTCGAGTCCTCCCTCGGGCATGGGTGTGTGTGTTTGTCCTTAGGATAATTTAGGTTAAGTAGTGTGTAAGCCTAGGGACTGATGACCTTACCAGTTAAGTCCCATAAGATTGCACACACATTTTTGAAGAGCTTGAACACATGGGCGCCATCTATTTAGTCTCCCTATTGTACTAGTTACTGCCGTGTCTAGATTGAATAAGTTATCGATAGTCGAGTGCTGCATGAAAGTACCATGACCCTCAAGACTTTTAATTCTTAGTGTAACATCGTCATACATTGACAGAATACTCGCAGTTAGACTGCCGCAGTACATGTCCTGGTAGGAGTGGGATGGAGCGTATTCGGTGGTCACGCGCTTCTTGATGTATGTTTTTACACGACAGAGTTCATCGCACTCGTAGTCAGAAAGCCTAAATTTAATATTTTTGGGCGCATTTTGGAGCAGTAACACAGTTGATACGCTGCCGACTTGTGAAACTTCAAGTCCTAGATGAAGACGTTTTGAGCCACAAGCTGTTAACACATAGCATGAGGCGGTGCACTGGAGGTCGGTACCTTCTCATCCACACGACCCACGCCAGCACGGTTAGCCTACTCCTCTTGCACTGATGGTTGTGCGTCTCTTGTGTGATGAACAATGGACGGCGTGTACGGAGGAGTCGAGCGCTGTGAAGCCACCTCAAACGCAGTCTCTGGCACTGACACTAGCAGCTCGCTCTCCTGCTCCAGCACGCTGAGAAGCTGCACTGCAGGATCGTGTGTGGAAGAGTCCGAGATCATCACGTGTGCAGGCCCCTGACAGGTTGGAACCTACTGATGCTGACGTCACGGGTGGAGCTAGAGTACAAAGAGCATATTCGTAAGCATAATATGCTGCTGCTACAGAAATAATAATAGCAATTTTGCGAAATAGATACTTACTTTTCTGCTATTTCCTCCTCCTACTCCGCTGCTGCTGCTGCTGCTGTTGTGACTGACGCTTCATTTTGACTGACCGACCTGAACAGAGGTCGAGCAGCTGCCGAGTCCTCCATCCACCTACGTGATCATGATGCCGTGTTCATATTGGCTGAATCGTGTGGTCACATGACCTATCGAACAGCCCTCTAGCTGTGAGCTCGTGAACTAGATCAGTTCTTCGGCATGCTGAATCGTAGGCAGTCGTCTTTTGTGGGATGGGAATTTATATGGTCGTTTTAGAAAAGGCAGACAGTTCCAACAATAGCAGATGTTTCCACGAGATGGCAAAGCATCTTGCTGCAACCCATTTATTTGCAGGACCGTATTCTTCCCATTCATATATTCGAGCATTAATGCGCGCTTCCATTCGGCATGTAGGAGGCTATGGGGGCAGTCCTCGACTGATTGCTTACAAACACCGTAGCTGTTAAACTCGTCCCACTCAAACACCAATAACTCATTGATAGAACACACTCGGCGCGGCCACGAGGATGGGGGGTGAGCAGCTGATCTTCAGTGATATATATGGAGCATACGAATATGCTTAAACCGAAGCGAATTGACATCAACTGGACGTCTCTTCCGTTTCCGGAGAGTGGATGCTTCATGATGAATATCTCGGCAATTTCCGAATCTGCATGAGCATGTGCTGGTTACGATTTGCATGATGGCTCCATCCCTCTGCAGTGTCGAAATCTGCTGAACAGAATTATTGTACTTATTCCTCCTACACTCCTCCACTATCATACTCCTCCATACGTGATGTAGTGAACTGTGGCTACAGTCCTCCCTCGAATGTCTACATGTAATGCAGGTATTGAAAGCTGTTCTATCCTTCACATTCATCTCGATGATCAAACACATGACGATTGTTTGACAACGACAGCTCAGCAAAGACTGAATGTGCACCACCAATTCCGGTCATCTGAGTGGAGAAAAAAAAATTGTGCCCATCTTGGATAACGGTGCTCGCATCATCAGCTGACGTCAAGACAGCGTCCTCTGTGTACCAAGCCACGTGGTGGATACACTGGGTGCAGCCATCTCGAATAACGGTACTTGCGACACGATCTGACGTCACTGTGGCGCTCTCTGGTGGCGACGATACGAACTAAGCCAGTCGGAGTCCAGAACCGGTGGCTAGCACACGTGCTTGAAATTGGTTACATAATAAAGACAAGTCCATTTTCCCCGCCATTTTGCTAGGTGCGACGTATTATCATGTTGGAATTTGGACTTCTCACCATTTCCTGGGAGGGAGGGGAGGTTAGGTTAGTGGAGGTAGCCCAATTGACCATCCTCCCGCCACAATTCAAACTTCCAGGCACAATCCGCCATCTTGATTGACGTCACTGGGGGGGTGTCCATGACGTCACGGCCGCCATCTTGGATGACGTCACTGGGGGGTGCGTCTGTGACGTCACGGCCGCCGTGTTGGATGACGGTACTCGCTTGTTGCCACGTTGCCCCGACTCCAGTGGGCACACGACCGTCGGGAAAGAGAGCGTATTCCCGCGGGGCCAGTGCTGCTTCTCGTAGCAACAAGTTGTCATGAGCAATAAACACAAAGGTGCTCCTCGTGTCGGTGTGAATAGCGTCGCTACCCCCGACCAAAAACCAGGTACGCGTCCCACTAAACACAACTACTGGAGTGTCTACAGTTATGTTTCCAAACGACACACGTGTCCAGTGTCGCACAGATACCCAAAACTGCTACACCTGTCTCTACATATATATTCCGCAAGCCACCGTGTATTGTGTAGCTGTTTCCGCTCGCAAACATAGGTAGCGACTACTGTCTGTGTGCCTCCGTAAGGGCCGTGATCTGTCTCGTCCTGTCTCGTCTTCGAGGTCCTCACACGGAATGGATGTTGGCGCCAGTAGCATCGTATCCGTAACACTTGCTTGTTGATCGTATCTACAGGTAATAAGTTTGGCAGCTCGCATCTAAACTGCTTCGACGTCCTCTTTCAATCCCAACTGACGGGATCCCGAAGAGTCAATATGGCCGCACTGGTGTTGTGCTTGCGCCGCTCCTTATAGATCGTCTACACTTCCCTGAAATTCGACAAATACACCGTAGATGACCATTCGGCTTCCCTGCTACCGTTCTTAGACTCCTTCCATTTCACACCGCATTGCAGCTTTACGGCCGGATATGTAAGCAGCTCACCCCCAACATTGTATTGGAGTACTACAGAACTGTTTCTTCCTTCCCACTGAAATGCAATAACTTACATTTTCTTACACTTAGAGCAACCTACCATTCATCATAGTGATTGCAAATTTTGTCCGAGTCGTCCTGCATCCTCCTGCAGTCACTCAATGACGACACCTCTCCGTACACCACAGCATCGTCAGCAAAGAGCCACAGAATGCTGCCCCCTGTCCGTCAGAGTTCTATGACACTCCTGACGATACTCTTGTCTCTGGTGAGGACAGCGTACTGGGTTCTATTACTCAAGACTCTCATTTCTGGGAACCTATTCTGTATCTTCGTTAACAGTCTGCACTGGAGCATCGTGTCAAAAGCTTTTCGCAAATCTAGGAATGTGGAGCCTAGCTGTTGCCCTTCACCGACGGGGGGCAGAGTATGGCGTGAGAAAAGGGCAAGCTGGAACTGCAAGACGCTCTCGCTGAAGCACCTCGCTGGAACTCCTGTGTGACGTCAAACAGAGTTCTGTTGTGGCAGGAACTGCACAGCGAACCCGCTTCGCTCGTCCCTCACAATCAGTTGCAGCTTCGCCGCTCGCTGGGAGCCTTAGGCGTGCAGCTGTTCGGTTGGACCGCAGAGAGTGTTATCTGCGGTGCTGTGAAGCGTAGGCTGTGCTCTCCGCATCGTCTGATGACAGTCGTGGTGATTTTATCGCCACGGAAACTGTGCTTACTGACAAGGAGAAGGAAGAGGAGGAAGCGCTTGCAGGACGTCTACATCTACATCTACATCTACATGACTACTCTGCAATTCACATTTAAGTGCTTGGCAGAGGGTTCATCGAACCACAATCATACTATCTCTCTACTATTCCACTCCCGAACAGCGAGCGGGAAAAACGAACACCTAAACCTTTCTGTTCGAGCTCTGATTTCTCTTATTTTATTTTGATGATCATTCCTACCTATGTAGGTTGGGCTCAACAAAATATTTTCGCATTCGGAAGAGAAAGTTGGTGACTGAAATTTCGTAAAAAGCTCTCGCCGCGACGAAAAACGTCTATGCTGTAATGACTTCCATCCCAACTCGTGTATCATATCTGCCACACTCTCTCCCCTATAACGCGATAATACAAAACGAGCTGCCCTTCTTTGCACCCTCTCGATGTCCTCCGTCAATCCCACCTGGTAAGGATCCCACACCGCGCAGCAATATTCTAACAGAGGACGAACGAGTGTAGTGTAAGCTGTCTCTTTAGTGGACTTGTTGCATCTTCTAAGTGTCCTGCCAATGAAACGCAACCTTTGGCTCGCCTTCCCGACAATATTATCTATGTGGTCCTTCCAACTGAAGTTCTTCGTAATTTTAACACCCAGGTACTTAGTTGAATTGACAGCCTTGAGAATTGTACTATTTATCGAGTAATCGAATTCCAACGGATTTCTTTTGGAACTCATGTGGATCATCTCACACTTTTCGTTATTTAGCGTCAACTGCCACCTGACACACAATACAGCAATCTTTTCTAAATCGCTTTGCAGCTGATACTGGTCTTCGGATGACCTTACTAGACGGTAAATTACAGCATCATCTGCGAACAACCTAAGAGAACTGCTCAGATTGTCACCCAGGTCATTTATATAGATCAGGAACAGTAGAGGTCCCAGGACGCTTCCCTGGGGAACACCTGATATCACTTCAGTTTTACTCGATGATTTGCCGTCTATTACTACGAACTGCGACCTTCCTGACAGGAAATCACGAATCCAGTCGCACAACTGAGACGATACCCCATAGCTCCGCAGCTTGATTAGAAGTCGCTTGTGAGGAACGGTGTCAAAAGCTTTCCGGAAATCTAGAAATACGGAATCAACTTGAGATCCCCTGTCGATAGCGGCCATTACTTCGTGCGAATAAAGAGCTAGCTGCGTTGCACAAGAGCGATGTTTTCTGAAGCCATGCTGATTACGTGTTAATAGATCGTTCCCTTCGAGGTGATTCATAATGTTTGAATACAGTATATGCTCCAAAACCCTACTGCAAACCGACGTCAATGATATAGGTCTGTAGTTAAATGGATTACTCCTACTACCCTTCTTGAACACTGGTGCGACCTGCGCAATTTTCCAATCTGTAGGTACAGATCTATCGGTGAGCGAGCGGTTGTATATGAGTGCTAAGTAGGGAGCTATAGTATCAGCGTAATCTGAAAGGAACCTAATCGGTATACAATCTGAACCTGAAGACTTGCCCGTATCAAGCGATTTGAGTTGCTTCGCAACCCCTAAGGTATCTACTTCTAAGAAACTCATGCTAGCAGATGTTCGTGTTTCAAATTCTGGAATATTCCATTCGTCTTCCCTGGTGAAGGAATTTCGGAAAACTGCGTTCAATAACTCCGCTTTAGCGGCACAGTCGTCGATAACAGTACCATCGGCACTGCGCAGCGAAGGTATTGACTGCGTCTTGCCGCTTGTGTACTTTACATACGACCAGAATTTCTTCGGATTTTCTACCAAATTTCGAGACAATGTTTCGTTGTGGAACCTATTAAAGGCATCTCGCATCGAAGTACGTGCCAAATTTCGCGCGTCTGTAAATTTTAGCCCATCTTCAGGATTTCGCGTTCTTCTGAACTTCGCATGCTTTTTCCGTTGCCTCTGCAACAGCGTTCGGACCTTTTTTGTGTACCACGGGGGATCCGTTCCATCTCTTACCAATTTATGAGGTATGAATATCTCAATTGCTGTTGCTACTATATCTTTCAATTTGAGCCACATCTCGTCTACATTCGCATAGTCACTTCGGAAGGAATGGAAATTGTCTTTTAGGAAGGCTTCTAGTGGCACTTTATCCGCTTTTTTAAATAAAATTATTTTGCGTTTGTTTCTGATGGATTTGGAAGAAATGGTATTGAGCCTAGCTACAATGACCTTGTGATCACTAATCCCTGTATCAGTCATGATGCTCTCTATCAGCTCTGGATTGTTTGTGGCCAAGAGGTCAAGTGTGTTTTCGCAACCATTTACAATTCGCGTGGGTTCGTGGACTAACTGCTCAAAATAATTTTCGGAGAATGCATTTAGGACAATCTCGGAAGACGTTTTCTGCCTACCACCGGTTTTGAACAAGTGTTTTTGCCAACATACCGAGGGTAGGTTGAAGTCCCCACCAACTATAACCGTATGACTGGGGTATTTATTTGTTACGAGACTCAAACTTTCTCTGAACTGTTCCGCAACTGTATCATCGGAGTCTGGGGGACGGTAGAAGGAGCCAATTATTAACTTAATTCGGCTGTTAAGTATAACCTCCACCCACACCAATTCGCACGGAGTATCTACTTCGACTTCACTACAAGATAAACCACTACTGAAAGACACCAACACTCCACCACCAATTCTGCCTAATCTATCTTTCCTGAACACCGTCTGAGACTTCGTAAAAATTTCTGCAGAACTTATTTCAGGCTTTAGCCAGCTTTCTGTACCTATAACGATATCAGCTTCTGTGCTTTCTATTAGCGCTTGAAGCTCAGGGACTTTTCCAGCGCAACTACAACAGTTTACAACTATAATTCCGACTGTTCCTTGATCCAAGCACGTCCTGTAATTGCCAAGCACCCTTTGACATTGCAGCCCATCCCGCACTTTCCCGAGGCCTTCTAACCTAAAAAACCGCCCAGTTCATGCCACACAGCCTCCGCTACCCGTGTAGCCGCCAGCTGAGTGTAGTGAACTCCTGACCTATTCAGCGGAACCCGAAACCCCACCACCCTATGGCGCAAGTCAAGGAATCTGCAGCCAATACGGTAGCAAAACCGTCTGAGCCTCTGATTCAGACCCTCCACCCGGCTCTGCACCAAAGGTCCGCAGTCGTTTCTGTCAACGATGCTGCAGATGGTGAGCTCTGCCTTCATCTCGTAAGCAAGACCGGCAGCCTTCACCAAATCAGATAGCCGCTGGAATCCAGAGAGAATTTCCTCAGATCCAAAGCGACACACGTCATTAGTGCTGACATGTGCCACCACCTGCAGCTGGCTGCACCCTGTGCTCTTCATGGCATCCGGAAGGACCCTTTCCACATCAGGTATAACTCCTCCCGGAATGCACACGGAGTGCACACTGGATTTCTTCCCCTCCTTAGCCGCCGTATCCCTAAGGGGCCCCATTACGCGCATAACATTGGAGCTCCCAACTACCAGTAAGCCCACCCTCTGCGATTGCCCGGACCTTGAAGGCTGAGAATTATCCTCTGAAACAGGGCAGGCAGCTGCATCTGGCTCAGCCAGAGACAGTGCCTGAAACCGGTTTGTCAGACGCACCGGGGAGGCTTTCTGATCAGCCTCCGGGGACGCCTTTCGCTGCCTGCCACGCCTTGGAACGACCTCCCAATCAACCACAGGCGAGGGCTCAGCCCCACTGCGGGCAGCAACTGGGGCAACCACAGCGGCAGACCGATCTGGGGACAGACGGGACGAGGTTGACATCCCCGTGATACCCGAGTCCGGCTCCCCACAGTGGTGCCCATTGGCAACAGCCTCAAGCTGCGCGACCGAAATCAGCGTCACTTGCAGCTGTGAGCGAAGGGATGCCAAGTCAGCCCTCATCCGAACACAGCAATCGCAGTCCCTGTCCATTCTAATTGATGTTTAACAACAGTTACTGAAACACGAGTCCGTGCCTAGATAACGCAAGCGGAACACACAAAGAATGTATCAACTAACCTGTACAAATGCCTAACGACTGCGCTACAATCTGCTGAATTTACGATTACAGTAACTAAAACTCGAAATTGCACCTCCTATACAAAACTCACACGCAATTTAAATAAGAATCTACGAAGTAAACACTAAAGCGCGATGCTACAACTGTCAAATACTATAATACGCCCGAAATATATGAATTAAACAATGCAAGTACCCAAAAACACGCAAAGAAATTAATTAAACTATCTAACAAATAAGTAAGCTAGGGTTATACGACTTGCTGCAGCAGCTGCTTATCCAACGGCGGCAGGGAGCACACTGACTGACTGACCAACCGACACTGGCCGTTCAAAACAAAAACAGAAGACAGACGACTACGCGAATTTACACTATTCAGGTACTAAGGCGCGATGCTACAACCCTCAAATACTGTAATACGCCCGAAATATATGAATTAAACAATGCAAGTACCCAAAAACACGCAAAGAAATTAATTAAACTATCTAACAAATAAGTAAGCTAGGGTCATACGACTTGCTGCAGCAGCTGCTTATCCAACGGCGGCAGGGAGCACACTGACTGACTGACCAACCGACACTGGCAACGGATGCTGTCACCACTTCTACCAGGAACTCAAAAAACTTGCAGAGCACTCCTTCAGGCAGTTACGAATGTCTCGACAAACTTTCCAATATATTTTTAATACTGTCGGTCACGAAATAGCGAAACAGATGAAGATTCGGCCAAACGTTCTCAGTGCAGTTTCTTTGGAGGTCAGGGTGGTACCCACTCTGCGATAATATCTCATCAATTTTTATTTATATCTTCTTTATGTGGTACATCTACCACGTCTAAATTTTTGCCCCGACAGTAGAAAGGCTACATTAGATGAAACAGTACTACTAACTGGGAAAGAATATTGTACTTAATTCTTAATGACATATCCCGCTTAATTTCTGCTTTAGATGTCAGTGAATTACAGATCTTTAAGAATTATCACAGTAATTATAAACAACAATAAAAATATATAAGATTACAAGTGACGCCTTATGAGTATATGGTGTTCCGACGTGGCAGAAGAGTGACAATCTCTCGGTGTCTATACAACTGGTTGTAGACAAACGACCTGTACCGTTATACTGGCGGTTAAAAGATTTTCTTATTTCATTGTTTTCGTATTATATCTTGCGTGTTATGGAAGTATGCGGTTTCAAAGCAACTACACACTGAAGGCCTGTCAAAAAGCCGTTATTTTGGTACGATTTGTTATGATTAGATGTGAATCAATAACATATTAGCGATTGAAGGCTTCATGAGGTGGTACCATCAAAGACATTCTGGTACCTCACACAAGGGTAGCGCACCTCGTTTGAGTCCTGCTATTACAACACAGCACACACACACGGACTCACATTATTTAAAAAAATGTAACAGTAACATGGCAGAATGTTTTTTTGTTTCGTTTTGCTTTATCTAAAAGAGTTCTTGAAGTACTTGTAGTAGGATATCTTGGACTTTCTTGTTTCTTGTGTAAGGTCTTGCATTTCACGCACTCTAAAGATTCTACTACTGACTAGAAACAACAGTCAAATAATAATGTCCTTAAAGTTGTAGAAAAAGTGAGAATCGCAAAAGTTATTTCATCTTTTGCAAATTTGTATCGCACTATTTGTAATCAAAGTTTTATAAGCCGATGTCCTTATTAACTGTATGGGGTACTTTCCTTGCGGAAACAACACGGCTAGCGTATCGTGAAGGCAGGAAATGAGTGATTCCGTAGAGGCAAAGTGCCAACTGCACCCCTGCTGGCCGGCGCACACGTGGAGCACGCCCGCGCGACTGTGGAAGTTGGGGTCTGGCCACGAAGCATTCGCCAGGTTTCCCTCGCACTGCCACAGACTGCAGCGTGGTTCGCCACTCCAGATCACTCGTTTCACTGGCACTAACAGACGCGCGGCGTCGGAAATGCCGCGTAGCACAGACTGCACGAATGTGTGGTTTATGAGGAGCTGCCCCATTCTTCATAACTCCGTATGCAAAGTCACTGCGTCAGCTGCACTGCTGTTAGCACTTTGGAACTTACGTGTAACTGCTCCCGCTGATTTCGCATCAGTTTTTACAGCCACTCTCCGGTCCCTGTTAGTGAGTACGCGACGTCTCCGTGGTCGTTCTTCAGCTGTGACTGCGAGGTGTTTCCACTTCACAGTGGCACGTTTAGACGGGCTGAAATGTCCCTGATGCAGTTGTTGTGACGTGACATCCAATGATCAGCTAACGATGCAAATCAGTGAACTCTCCTAAGCGACCCATAGCTTTTCTGCTGACAACATGATACTGGAATGAGATCTTCACTCTGCAGCGCAGTGTACACCGATATGAAACTTCCTGGCAGATGAAAACTGTGTGCCGGACCGAGAGTCGAACTCGGGACCTTTGCCTTTCGCGGTCCGGCACACAGTTTTAACCAACATGATACTACCCGCCTATTCACACACTGAGGGATCCGCGTCTGCTGACGTGTAATGGCCAGTTCGGCTTCACACAGGGGCGCCCGGATTCTTTTGACGGGGCAACATATATGCGACGTTCCAATGTATCAGGAAAGTATCGGGAGAAACTATTTGAAATGTAAGTCGTTATTTCTAAGCAACCACGTTTTGTGCAAACAAGTGAACAGCTACGAGGGGCACGCCGTCTCGGCAGTATTTACGATCCCGGCCGTCCGACTTTCAATTTAAGCTGATTTTTCGGATATTTTGCGAAAAGTTTTGACGCCAGTATTAAAGAGCGTTATAGGAGAACTGCAGAGCGCCGTTACAATATATCGTTCGATTAAAAAAATGCGTGACTCGAATACCCCGTTTGGAACAATAGTTGCGCGGGCTGGACACAGAATACAATTATCTGCTCTACTGTAAGCCGGAAACATCGTTTCGGTATCTCGAACTGAGGGACTAGAGCGAGTGCGCGTTGACGCGAGGCTGCTCTTCTCTCACAACTGTAACCTCCGCTTACCGAAAACCACAAGACAATGAAAGTGGGCACTCGGGCTGCGGTACTCACCACGTCTATGAGCTGGGACAGCTTGAGCTTGATCTTGACGGTGAGCGCGTCGCTGACGTTGACGACGAGCCGCACCAGCTTGTTGTAGTTGCTGAGCAGGTCGTCGTACAGGCGCTTCGCGTCGGGGTTGCCGGCCGCGCCTGCAACACGCAGGGGCCACGCCCCGTCTCACAGGGGCCATGGGGCGCAGCTGCCGGCGAGAGCTGGCCTACTCTGAGAGCGTGTATAGGGCGCACTGCGCAGGCTGTCCTCCGCAGACAGCCAGGCGCTGGGCCAGCGTCAAGGCTCGGCTGCTGTCCTCTCTCACACAAACACACACACACACACACACAGGGGGCGCAGCTGCTGGCGAGAGCTGGCCTGCTCTAAGCGCGGGTAGAGGGCACACTGCGCAGGCTGTCCTCAGGCAGACAGCCAGGCGATGGGCCAGCGTAAAGGCTTGGCTGCCGTCCTCTCTCTCTCTCTCTCTCTCTCACACACACACACACACAGGGGGGGCAGCTGCTGGCGAGAGCTGGCCTGCTCTGAGCGCGGGTAGAGGGCCCACTGCGCAGGCTGTCCTCAGGCAGACAGCCAGGCGATGGGCCAGCGTCAAGGCTCGGCTGCCGTCCTCTCTCTCTCTCACACACACACACAGGGGGCGCAGCTGCTGGCGAGAGCTGGCCTGCTCTAAGCGCGGGTAGAGGGCACACTGCGCAGGCTGTCCTCAGGCAGACAGCCAGGCGATGGGCCAGCATCAAGGCTCGGCTGCTGTCCTCTCTCACACACACACACACACACACACACAGGGGGCGCAGCTGCTGGCGAAAGCTGGCCTGCTCTGAGCACGGGTAGAGGGCGCACTCCGCAGGCTGTCCTCAGGCAGACAGCCAGGCGCTGGACCAGGGTCAAGGCTCGGCTGCCGTCCTCTCACACACACACACACACACACACACAGGGGGCGCAGCTGCTGGCGAGAGCTGGCCTGCTCTAAGCGCGGGTAGAGGGCACACTGCGCAGGCTGTCCTCAGGCAGACAGCCAGGCGATGGGCCAGCGTCAAGGCTCGGCTGCTGTCCTCTCTCTCACACACACACACACACACACACAGGGGGCGCAGCTGCTGGCGAAAGCTGGACTGCTCTGAGTGCGGGTAGAGGGCGCACTGCGCAGGCTGTCCTCAGGCAGACAGCCAGGAGCTGGGCCAGCGTCAAGGCTCGGCTGCTGTCCTCTCACACACACACACACACACACACACAGGGGGCGCAGCTGCTGGCGAGAGCTGGCCTGCTCTGAGCACGGATAGAGGGCGCACTCCGCAGGCTGTCCTCAGGCAGACAGCCAGGCGCTGGACCAGGGTCAAGGCTCGGCTGCTGTCCTCTCTCTCTCTCACACACACACATACACACACAGGGGGCGCAGCTGCTGGCGAGAGCTGGCCTGCTCTAAGCGCGGGTAGAGGGCACACTGCGCAGGCTGTCCTCAGGCAGACAGCCAGGCGATGGGCCAGCGTCAAGGCTCGGCTGCCGTCCTCTCTTTCTCACACACACACACACACACACACACACACACAGGGGGGGCAGCTGCTGGCGAGAGTTGGCCTGCTCTGAGCGCGGGTAGAGGGCGCACTGTGCAGGCTGTCCTCAGGCAGGCAGCCAGGCGATGGGCCAGCGTCAAGGCTCGGCTGCCGTCCTCTCTCTCTCTCTCACACACACACACTGGGGGCGCAGCTGCCGGCGAGAGCTGGCCAGCTCTGAGCGCGGGTAGAGGGCGCACTGCGCAGGCTGTCCTCAGGCAGACAGCCAGGCGCTGGGCCAGCGTCAAGGCTCGGCTGCTGTCCTCTCTCACACACACACACACACAGGGGGCGCAGCTGCTGGCGAAAGCTGGCCTGCTCTGAGTGCGGGTAGAGGGCGCACTGCACAGGCTGTCCTCAGGCAGACAGCCAGGCGCTGGACCAGGGTCAAGGCTCGGCTGCTGTCCTCTCACACACACACACACACACACACACACACACACACACACACACAGGGGGCGCAGCTGCTGGCGAGAGCTGGCCTGCTCTGAGCGCGGGTAGAGGGCGCACTGCGCAGGCTGTCCTCAGGCAGACAGCCAGGCGCTGGGCCAGCGTCAAGGCTCGGCTGCTGTCCTCTCACACACACACACACACACACACACACACACACACACAGGGGGCGCAGCTGCTGGCGAGAGCTGGCCTGCTCTAAGCGCGGGTAGAGGGCGCACTGTGCAGGCTGTCCTCAGGCAGACAGCCAGGCGCTGGACCAGGGTCAAGGCTCAGCTGCTGTCCTCTCTCTCTCTCACACAAACACACACACACAGGGGGCGCAGCTGCTGGCGAGAGCTGGCCTGCTCTAAGCGCGGGTAGAGGGCACACTGCGCAGGCTGTCCTCAGGCAGACAGCCAGGCGATGGGCCAGCGTCAAGGCTCGGCTGCTGTCCTCTCACACACACACACAGACACACAGGGGGCGCAGCTGCTGGCGAAAGCTGGCCTGCTCAGAGTGCGGGTAGAGGGCGCACTGCACAGGCTGTCCTCAGGCAGACAGCCAGGCGCTGGACCGGGGGTCAAGGCTCGGCTGCTGTCCTCTCACACACACACACACACACACACACACACACAGGGGCGCAGCTGCTGGCGAGAGCTTGCCTGCTCTGAGCGCGGGTAGAGGGCGCACTGCGCAGGCTGTCCTCAGGCAGACAGCCAGGCGATGGGCCAGCGTCAAGGCTCGGCTGCCGTCCTCTCTCTCTCTCTCACACACACACACAGGGGGCGCAGCTGCCGGCGAGAGCTGGCCTGCTCTGAGCGCGGGTAGAGGGCCCACTGCGCAGGCTTTCCTCAGGCAGACAGCCAGGCGCTGGGCCAGCGTCAAAGCTCGGCTGCTGTCCTCTCACACACACACACACACACACACAGGGGTCGCAGCTGCTGGCGAGAGCTGGCCTGCTCTGAGCACGGGTAGAGGGCGCACTCCGCAGGCTGTCCTCAGGAACACAGCCAGGCGCTGGGCCAGTGTCAAGGCTCGGCTGCTGTCCTCTCTCACACACACACGCACACACAGGGGGCGCAGCTGCTGGCGAGAGCTGGCCTGCTCTGAGCGCGGGTAGAGGGCCCACTGCGCAGGCTGTCCTCAGGCAGACAGCCAGGTGCTGGGCCAGCGTCAAGGCTCGGCTGCTGTCCTCTCTCACACACACACACAGGGGGCGCAGCTGCTGGCGAGAGCTGGCCTGCTCTAAGCGCGGGTAGAGGGCGCACCCCACAGGCTGTCCTCAGGCAGACAGCCAGGCGCTGGGCCAGCATCAAGGCTCGGCTGCTGTCCTCTCTCTCTCTCACACACACACACAGGGGGCGCAGCTGCTGGCGAGAGCTGGCCTGCTCTGAGTGCGGGCAGAGGGCGCACTGCGCAGGCTGTCCTCAGGCAGACAGCCAGGCGCTGGGCCAGCGTCAAGGCTCGGCTGCTGTCCTCTCACACACACACACACACACACAGGGGGCGCAGCTGCCGGCGACAGCTGGCCTGCTCTGAGTGCGGGTAGAGGGTGCACTGCGCACGCTGTCCTCAGGCAGACAGCCAGGCGCTGGGCCAGCGTCAAGGCTCGGCTGCTGTCCTCTCACACACACACACACAGGGGGCGCAGCTGCTGGCGAGTGCTGGCCTGCTCTGAGCGCGGGTAGAGGGCGCACTGCGCAGGCTGTCCTCAGGCAGACAGCCAGGCGCTGGGCCAGCGTCAAGGCTCGGCTGCTGTCCTCTCACACACACACACACAGGGGGCGCAGCTGCTGGCGAGAGCTGGCCTGCTCTGAGCGCGGGTAGAGGGCGCACTGCGCAGGCTGTCCTCAGGCAGACAGCCAGGCGCTGGGCCAGCGTCAAGGCTCAGCTGCTGTCCTCTCTCACACACACACACACACACAGGGGGCGCAGCTGCTGGCGAAAGCTGGCCTGCTCTGAGTGCGGGTAGAGGGCGCACTGCACAGGCTGTCCTCAGGCAGACAGCCAGGCGCTGGACCAGGGTCAAGGCTCGGCTGCTGTCCTCTCACACACACACACACAGGGGGCACAGCTGCCGGCGCGAGCTGGCCTGCTCTGAGCGCGGGCAGAGGGCGCACTTCGCAGGCTGTCATCAGGCAGACAGCCAGGCGCTGGGCCAGCGTCAAGCCTCGGCTGCTGTCCTCTCTCTCTCTCACACACACACAGGGGGCGCAGCTGCTGGCGAGAGCTGGCCTGCTCTGAGTGCGGGCAGAGGGCGCACTGCGCAGGCTGTCCTCAGGCAGATAGCCAGGCGCTGGGCCAGCGTCAAGCCTCGGCTGCTGTCCTCTCTCTCTCACACACACAGGGGGCGCAGCTGCTGGCGAGAGCTGGCCTGCTCTGAGCGCGGGTAGAGGGCGCACTGCACAGGCTGTCCTCAGGCAGACAGCCAGGCGCTGGGCCAGCGTCAAGGATCGGCTGCTGTCCTCTCTCTCACACACACACAGGGGGCGCAGCTGCTGGCGAGAGCTGGCCTGCTCTGAGCGCGGGTAGAGGGCGCACTGCACAGGCTGTCCTCAGGCAGACAGCCAGGCACTGGGCCAGCGTCAAGGCTCGGCTGCTGTCCTCTCTCTCTCTCTCACACACACACACAGGGGCGCAGCTGACCGGTGAGAGCTGGCCTGCTCTGAGTGCGGGTAGATGGCGCACTGTGCAGGCTGTCCTCAGGCAGACAGCCAGGCGCTGGGCCAGCGTCAAGGCTCGGCTGCTGTCCTCTCTCGCACACACACACACACACACAGAGCTCATCACCTGGCGGCTCTGCCGGTCTACTCCCCTGCTGGCAACGAAGTACCCTTAACGACTCCCGCCTTCGTCCGCCTCGCAGTCTCATGTTTTTTCTCAGAGTACCTAAATACTATCTATCATACAATATTGTTATTTCTTAACGGCTAACTACTGTGTAATGTGCATGTAGAATCCTTTTCCGATGTAAGAGAAGGCCTTATTGTCCGAATCATTATTTATTAAACAAATAAATCGACAAATAAAAATAAATATAAAGGGTTGGAAACGACTCAGAGATTTTCGTTAGTAGACTGGGCATACGATTGTGAGGCAGGCTGGTAGCCTATTCCCAGCGTTATTCCATCGATAAACTGAGAAAGCAACAAAGGAAACTGAAGAGACATTTGGAAAGCGAATTAAACATCGAGATGGGTGATTAAAAACTTTTCCTTCGGTAGCTGACATTCCGATTCTGTCACAGGTATTGAACGATTTGTAAGGTCAGCCGATCGGAATAGATAGTGTCTTGGAAAACAGTCGTAAGACGAATACGTGCATAAGATACCAAAGTAACTGGCGGCGGCCCCAGTAGAGAAGATACACTTGCAGCAGGCAACAACGGGACAATCATTTCCGAACACGAGAAATTTCGTAACATCAGATATAAACTCGTCTGCTAGGAAGTCTACTCTGACTGCACTTGTTTGGACTACAAGCTTTGTACTGTGGCGCTAAAGGGAACATTGAAGATTGGACGGGTAGAATGAGAAGGCACTGAAGCGAATTGGGAAAAATCTACTTGTGGCTCAACTTGACTAAAAGAAGGATCGGTTCGTAGCGTACATCCTGAGACGTCAAAGAGTCTGGACGAAAGTCTGGTGGTTAAAACTAGTAGAGGGAAACACGGTAAGCGAGTTCAAATGCGTGTGAGTCGTAGAGATGAAGAGCCGCTCACGTGGTAGTTGCAGCAAACCGAGTCAACAAGTATTAAGTTATTTTTAGTCGTAGTGTTAGAAGATATTACCCGTTTTGGGATAGTCTCTTGTAAAGAGGAACTGAAATTTACTGCAGTAGTCGGCACACAACACTTCGTGAACATAAATGACTTACTGTACTACACAGGGTGATTCTTATTAACGTTTAAGAATCCCGAAGCGGCGTAGATGACGCTAAGACAAGTTATTTAGTAGAAGAGACACATGGGACAGCAAATGGGGAATATGTCAAGCGTGGATGACGAATATTGAACAGCTGACGTCACTGCAAGCGCCGCCTCGCACTCGTTCATCCCAGCCCGAGTCGCGTGCCGACGCCGGTGTCTCGGCTTTGGTGCCCGTGGCGCGGGGTTCGAGCCTTGCTCCTGGCAGGCTGTGTTTCCCTGCACTGCGTTAGGCACCTACGTGTTTATAAGATTTATATGATTTATAAGATTTATAAGATTTATTATTTTATTTACCGGTCTTCTGGTTTCTGCTCGCTAATTGCAAAGTACTGTATTGCGTCACAAGTAAACAAGTATAACCTTCAGAATTGCATCGCTACCAGTAAATGACACACGTGCCGTTTACTAAATAAAGCCTCCATATAAAAAACAAATGGATAAAAGGAAAGAAACAAAAAAATAAGGAGCTGGTCCTGGCGGAGGTTCGAGTCCTCCCTCGGGCAGGGGTGTGTGTGTTTGTCCTTAGGATAATTTAGGTTAAGTAGTATGTAAACTTAGGGACTGATGACCTTAGCTGTTATGTCCCATAAGATTTCACACACATTTGAACATTTTTGAACAAAATAAAATAATAGCTCTTGCTCTGTTATGGCGAGGACAATAATTTTGTAACTTCCACGTTTGCAACAGATCATATCTACAAAACGTGTTCGAAAACAGACTAGCCTAGTGTAGTGGACCGATGTGTACCTCTTACGAAGATGGGAGCGTCCACAAGCTCAGTCGCTGCATGTGCGCCGGGTGACTTCACACGGTTATCATTTGTCGTCCACTTTTGGGGCCTTTCCCGAAATTTACGGCTCAGTAGTCTCATTCTAAATCACTTGCCTCAGCGTCCTCTACGTAGTTCGAGGGTTTTCAAACTCTAATAAGAGTCACCCTGTATTTATATACTCGCAATCGTAGCTGGCAAAAATAATCACTTTATTTATCACAACCATGTAAATGCCGTACTGAAAGGCAATTACCTTGTAAGTAGTGAATGTAATCAACGTCGTTGTGGTATTGTTTTGACGCACCTCTTCACGCTATCGTATCCTGTGTACGCCCCTTTGTCTCAACCCCTTCACCTCCTCATCTTTCCTCCATTACCAAACTGCTTCAGAATGTTGGGACGTAACTAAAAACATGTCTCTAAAAGAATGGCCTTAACTTAAATTGCATCAGTCAGTGCGTGCCTCCAACTCATCGTGTGGTTTACCTGACACCCACCACCACATGGACCGTGTAGCAGGCAAATGTTTTGTGAAATATATATCGATGTAACTGATTTTTTGAGTGATTATCTATCATTAAATTGTAGTACACACAAATCATAAATAAATTTTGATTGTTTATGTTTGGAAATGTGGTTTGAAACAAGTTGTCATAAATATTTTATCCAACAGCAGTGTGAATCATTTTCTTTTTCAGAGTATAATAAATTAAAGTTTTTCTTCTCAGGATTAATATATTTAATGGATATACATGATATTTTTCATCGACAAAGTAAACATTAGTCTTAATTTTTTTAATATTATCAGTTTTAATAGGATATGAGGTATTATGCAATTTTTTCTCAAATTTCGTGACAATTTCCTTATAACTGCTTGTTCTATATGGATTTTTTCGTTTCTGTCTATCTATTGGATTTAATACTGAACTTTCAGGCTTCAGAACACATTTTGATCTATATCTTTAACATTAATAGCAGCTTGCTCTTTATTTTTTCGATGTAAGATGATCCTCTTAAAGGAACATATATATTAATTGCTAACTATATTCCAATAATTTTAGTTAATGTCCAACCAGAACAATGAACTACAAAACCAACCCTTTTCGTTAAATTATCTATTTTTTCTTTCTTCAAGTTTTACTACATATCTTTGTCTTTAGTAATTCTATAATTTTGAGTTGGGTGTCCTTATTCCATAACTTTATTATTTGCCTGCACTTTGTACTCAAGCCATTAAATAACTTTATATAAACAGCTATCAAAATTATTGTTTACTCCTCATTTAAGAAATGACTGAGGTCAATTGAGTTTATATGATTTTTTAAATTTATGGTTTGTAATCTTTTTTGAATGATTTTTCATCCAAATAACGTTATATTCTTTCTCTTCAGTTTCATTTTGTAAATAACGTTTTATGAAAAGGAAAAATTTCTTTATTTAGTCTCATTTGTTAAGGCATTATATCACTTTCAAAAAGTTCATCATCATTTTCTATGTCAAAATAAGGTATATACCTCCAACTTTTTCTTAATATTTAGTTCCAGTTGCTAATGTGTTTAATTAAAAATCAATTAATTTCTCTTCTTATTTTATAATAGTCTTTCAATTATTTCATTTACAGTATTTATATGGTTTAACTACAGTTAACTTATTTAATCGTTCTTTCATGAACTTTTTGAATAGTTCTTCAATTAATTAGAAACAATTTATTATATTTTAAAAAAATGAAAAATAAAAAATGAATATTACAAAAAGGAGTTGAATACAAGATTTGAAGCAGCTTATTTCTAAAGAATAATTTATAAAATATATTTGAAAGTGGAGAACTGAATTGAATACAAAATTTTTGTTATAATTTATGAGAAAAATATTAATTGGATTTAAAAAAAAATTAATAATAGGAATTTATTGGTTTTTAAAAATTAAAAATAATTGAATAAATGATATTTTGTTATACTTTATAGAGGAAATTTTTTTATAATTTTTTAAAAGTGAAAAATAAAAGTTTTTGGATTTTTAAAAATAAGATTGAAAATTATTGGGTTACTTAAAAATAGCATTTATTCGTTTTTAAAAAACTTTTTGCATAGCATTTCAATTTTTTCCTATGTTACTAGATTTTTACTCAGATAAAAATTTAGAATTTTTATTTTTTATTTACGTTTATTAGTTAAGATTTTGGTAGTAATAGATGGAAATCATGAGATTCGCCCCTATTGGGACAGCAACGGCCATTTTCATCTACTACCATCGAAGCAGCAGGACGGCAGAGCTGCTATGGCACTGGTGACCTGACCACTTCACATCTGAGCTGTGGTTACATTGTGGCTTAGGATATGGAAACTGATGCCTCAGAAAAACAGGGAGGATCGGAGTCCACAAACGTTCTACACACATCCAGCCACACTCTGAGAGACACTGGCC